>NW_022631015.1:7794410-8056459 GCF_010015895.1 Lontra canadensis
GGAAGTGATCCAAGCTTGGTCATGCCCCAACGAACGAACTGATAATTCAAGAAAAAAATACAAAAAACAGTATGTTCTCTATGGGAACATAATTTAAATAAAAATTCCCCAAAGTAAAGTTTAGAAGAATACCAAGTCAACCCAAATCACTGATTTTACTAGAAAACAAATCACTATACTTGTTTCAGACAACACTACAACAAATTGTAGATTTAGAGCCACAAAAAAGGAGAAAAATACAAAATTATATATATATATATATATAGTATGTAAATACAGTTATATAGTGTAGTATGTAAATATATATATTTACATATATATAGTATGTAAATACATTTAATATGTTTTAAGATAAGAAAAAGAGGAAACAATGTAGCTATAACAAATGACCACGAATGTTTGAGAAAGAAACATACAATACTTTGGAAATGGAAAAAAAAAAAAAGACTAATTAAAAACTCAATAGGTTATTTAAAAAAAAACTCTATAGGTTATAAATAGATTAGAGATGGTGAGAACACAAGAATTAGGGAGCAGAAAAACAGATTTAAAGAAACCATCCAGAATTCAACACACTGAAGAAGAGACAGAAAATATGAACCAAAGTGATACAAAGAACAGAGTGTGATGATTTCCCAAAGGAAAGAACAGAGAGAATGAGCAATACGCAATATTTAAAAGACATAATGATGGAAAATTTTCCAGAATTTATGAAAAGCACTAATTTTCAGGTTTAGGAAGCTCAATGAATGTGTACAGGATAATAAAAAGAAATTTAACAAAACAAAAAATACTGGAATTAAAACAAAACAAAAAGAAATACACACCTAGACACATTGTATTACAATGACTTTAATTGGGTTGGGTGAGCCTGGTGGTGGGTATTATGGAGGGCACTTATTGCATGGAGCACTGGGTGTGGTGCATAAACAATGAATTTTGGAACACTGAAAATAAAAATAAAATTAAATTAAAAAAAGAAAACACCAAAGATAAAAACTGTAAGCAATGTGAGAGAAGAGACAGATTAGCTTCAAAGGAATACTGGTCAGACTACGACATGATTTCAGAAGCAATAATGGAAGCAAGAAGACAAGGAAAGAATATCACTAAATACTGAGAGAAAATAACCATCGATCTATCAATCTAGAATTATAGAGTCAGCTATCTTTCAAGGATAGTAAAATGATAAACTGTGGGTAAGTCTAAACAAACACTGACTGTATACATATAGCTATTTTGGGAGTTAAACTGAGATAAAGTAAAATTCTAATTTTACTTGATTTAAAATTCTAATTTTAGTTGAGTTAAATTTAGTTGATTGAGGAATCAAACTTTGTTCAACAGTTTCTGGCGTTTAGGAAGACAGTAAGGATACTGACTTTAGAATTTGTTAACTATGCAAATTACATTTTTTTGGTAAGCACTAAATTTTTACCTTCAGAACTAGTAGAGGGAGAATAAACAGGAAAACAAAAAAATTAATCTATAAGAACGAAAAAAAAAAGGGCAGTGAGGAAACAGAAAAGGTAGGACAAAAAGCACGAAAGATGATATAAATGAATCCTAATACATTAATAGTTTAATCCAAATTTAAATGGATTAGAAAGAAAAAAATCCAGTTATAATTTTTAAGTTACAAATACTAACCAGCTGATGTGTGCAGCCTATATAAATTTTTAAAAAACCCCACATGATTAAAAGCAATAAAAAAATGAAATAAAAACATTTCTAGAAATAGAGGCTATGACAACAAGAATCAATTCTGAGCTTGGAAGACAAAAAATTCCAAAGTTGTATGTACCTAACAACAAAGCTTCAAAATATAGAAAACAAAAACTGACAGAATTATAGGAAGAATCAGAAAACTCACCAGAGTATGAAATTTCAAAGTATCTCAGAATCTGAGGGATTACATAGAAGAAAAACAACAGTAAAACAGAGATCATCTGAACAACGCAGTAAGTTTGGTCTAGTGGATACCCAAGAACTAGAAAACAGCATGTTCAAGTGCTAATGAAACACAGAAACTAAAAATATTTTAGGTCATAAGGCAAATAACAAATTTCAATATATCAATATAACAAAGTCTCTAACCACAAGCCAATTAAAGCATCAACCAACAAGAACAATTTAAAAATCTACAGGTTAAGAAATGAAAAAACATCCAAATACGTAAGTCAAAATAGAAATCATAATGAAAAATAGAAAATACTTAGACCTTAAAAACAAATACTTTTATAATACTTTAAAAGGGCAGAATGTTACTTCACTTGATCATTATAAAATAATCCTGTGAGCTACATAGAACTCATTTCATCTCTGCTCAACAGCATAAACAGAAATGTTGTAAATTATGTAATTACTAATTTTAAATGTAAATAAAATATCTGTCAAAAGTGATTTGGAAACTGTGAAATATAAGTGAAAATACTAAGGGGAAGGCAAACCAACTGTCTTTTTCGCACACCATGTTGACTAGCTAACAGAGTTACAAAGAGAATTTACTATCTTCATGTTTACAGTTCAAAGAGCTTACCAACTCATTTGGGTTTAAGAAGTCCTTTAGATCCTTGTATAAAATATACACACTTAGACAGTATTTATTATCATATGAGAGGAGCAGACACTATCAGAAACCTTTGCTGTGCAACTGGAGCAGCCACATTAAGAGCACGTTTGCTCTCACACACACAGTCCTGATTTCTTGGTTACGGCATCTGTTCAAATGGTGCGTTGGCAATTAATAGCATTCCAAAAACTGCCTACAGTACAAAGGGAATTTTCATTTAAGGTTCCCCTCCCTTTTCATGTGTGGGCTATTTTTGGAAGGATGGTTTTATTTTTTTCCATCCACTGAAAGAGAATTAAGAAAATTCCAACATGCCTTAGTGTCAGCAAGTGCTCTTTTTAGTCCAGGTACCAGAGAATGATTGATGAACCTGTCAAGCCTACAGTAGCGGACAGAGAAAGTTGGCCGAAGTTCAGTGTTATTGAAAGAAATCTCAAATACTTATTTCATCTCCTCTATTAACTTTAATCACATTTTCAACATGCAGCCAAGAATGAAGCTTTGACAGTAAGCCATAAATTTACACAAGCAAGCATTGTCACTTCTCTGCAGCAGCAACACTGAGATAACACAAGAAAGTTGGGTATTTTCTTTCTTGTGCCTTTCTTTACAGGAGAGCAATAAAAAATATTTGAAAGATTTATCCATACCTTGAATTCATTTGCTATAAATCTCAGAAATTATTGCATTTAATTTTGCCAGGTTTATGGCAAATAAAAAATCAACTTAGTTTCTCAATTAGGCTGTTAAATGCAGATTTTTTTAAAAGATCACAGTGATGACAGAATTGGTACATGTTTCATCATAATACACCTGCTTATGAGAACAGACGTTAAACACTAAAAAAGGATTTACATTTAACATGGATCATTTGCCATGTGGGCAAACACTTCTGGTTTATTCAGAGCCAGAATCTTTATATGGTTCCAGAGGGACTCCTTGGCCGATTTTGCTGATTACTCATTACACAGTTGAAACATGGATAGACATTATTTATCTTACAAAGCTTACCCACAGCAAAACAGACACAAAAATGAGGTAAATACTATGGATAAGATTATGGTTTTTGGAAAGGCTAAACGTCAAATATATTTTTGGTAAGCTTTTCCTTCTAAGTCTGTTTTAAAAGCTGAAAATATTAAGTGCTGGAAGGCCACTTAACAAGTGTGTTTTGTCATTCAGTGAAACACGTGGCATCATGCTGTCCTGTAAAACCTGCAACCCTTCCCAGTGGGCGGTTCAAAGACCAATGTGGCCATCTTTGCCTCGGTAGAGAAAAGATTTTGACTCTCACCTCTCTTAAATGGGATCTCTGCTCCAAAGACAGTTGTCTTTGTCCACATTACCCATGGAATAATACTGTATACATTCTTCCAATAGCCAAGGGCATTATGACAGGTAGCTATTCTATCTGCCTTCTAAGCCACAATAACTAACCCAATATGGGAATGAATTAAATTAATTTTCTAAGTCTATACCTACAGTTCTCTGAGATAATCAACTGAAAAGACACCCAATGCTGATTAACAAAAAGCAAATTTATCCCATTTTTTTCCTCCTATTCTCCCCATTCAAATAGTCATATATAGGCACTTAAAACTGGAAAGCTGTGGCACTCTTCTTCTATTAGACGCTTCATTAAGACTCCAATAGAACTTTCTTCTGATGTAAGAGTGCCACTGAATATATTGCTAAGCTTGAAGCAGAGGCTAAATGGTTTGGTGGGCACAGTTTTTTGGGGGGCAGTCAATGTTCTCTTACTAAATTGTCACTGTTGCGGTTAAAGTTCTTAAAAGGTTGAAAATTTCGCGAGGTCCTTCTCCATCTCGGCATACTGTTCTTTAAGCCTCTCCATGGCTTTTCTGTGTTCTTCATCCACTTCAGCCTGTCTGCTGTGTTGTTCTTTCATGAAATCTTCCCATTGGGTGATATGCTGTTTTTCACTAGCTATTAAATGGTCATTAAGAATCTGAGAAAAGAAATTTGAAAGTCACATGACAATTTCCAGACAATTATTCTTCTATGTACAAAAGACAAAAAACATAACTTTAACTCTTGGTATTTGCCTTCTGCAACAATCAGCTTGAAAGTCACAATGCTAAAACGACACGGCAGTTTTAATGTCCAACAAGAACAGGACAAATCAGAAACATCTAAGGCTTCTCTTACTGTGAGTGAACTCAGATGGTAACCGTATTTCTGAAATTTCTAAAATGTCTAGTATCTTTAAACGACAAAATCAAATACAATCCAAGTAAATTTTCATGTCTCTGTTTCTTCTCAAATTCCATTTAAGTGTATATAATTTTTAAATCAAGTGTAAAGAATATATGCCAAAAGAAATCATTATTATGAGAAACCAAGGTGCATGTCTTACCTAAAATATTTTTTCGATGCATTAAAAAAGATTTTAAATTTAAAAAAGCTTTGGGGGCACCTAGCTGGCTCAGTCAGTTAAGCATCCACCTTTGGCTCAGGTCATGATTCCAGGGTCCTGGGATTGAGTTGGGCTCCCTGTGCAGCGGGGAGCCTGCTTCTCCCTCTGCCTCTGCCACTCCCCCATTTGTGCTCTCTCTTTGTCAAATAAATTAATAAAAAATCTTTTAAAGAAAATTTTAAAAAGATTTTAAATCTAAAAAAGACCTAAGATGCAAAGATTATTAATCACTGGAAAAGAACTCATAACATTTCTTCTGGTTTAGTTCCATTCCTTAAAGTAAATAAACACCAAAAGCATCTGTGCAAATAAGTTAAGTTCTTGAGATGTTCCTTAATATTTCTACATGAAGATGAAAAAATTTTCTTTTGACTACCACAACAATAAAGATAAAACAATGTATAAGTGAAAAGGTGTAAGTTTAGTACAATTTTAATCATCTCTGAATACATACAACGAAGAAAAGCTAAATAGGAAAAGAGAGTTAGAAAAATAATTTTATCTCCCTGCCTTAAATGTTCTACATACATGTCTTTAGAAGTTTGGATACAGACTAAGTCCTATTAAGAAAAAAAAAATAAAAAAAGGGACAGATACAAACCATAAAAAGTTATAAAGCACCTAAAACCATTATAAATTCCAGCACTCTAATGAAAACAGGACACCTGGCACACTCAAATACTGGTGCCCAGAGGCTTGGTCACACCAAAGGGTAGCCAGTAGCGAAAAAAATGGGAACTGTGTTTTCATGCTGTCATCACATCCTTGCTGCTCCATTTTCTCTCTCATCTGAGATGATGATAAGCAAGATGAAAAGGTGGATAATCTGTTGTTCTCTAAGTATCTATGAAATGCATGTTTTTGCTACCTGTCCTGCATATCTTATCTACTCCTAAAAACTACTGTTATAAAATGACATTATTTTCACTTTACACACGAAGATTAAGGTTTAAGGAAACTAAAGGTATTTCTCCACGGTCACTCAGCTATTAAGTTGAAGATTCAAACTTAGGTCTTTGTGATACCCAACCTATACCTTTTTTATCCGAAGTGCGAATTGGATCTTTCCAGAGGAAGGTTTACACAGGTAGAAAAAGTCTCTTTTATAGGACAAAAACAACTACTATAAGAGCTTTTTCTTGCCAGTCTGATCCGGTTTCTCTGCACAGAGGCTTTTCAAGTGAAACCAGGTTGGAGTGAGTCTGAAGTTTGCCTTAAAGTCAAACATTCCCCTAAAATATGTGCCCCAGACCAGGCACTACAGTGGTGGGGAGAGGGGTAGGGAGGGGTTTGCTGGTGGCAATAAAGTTAGGAAACAGGCTAAACAAAAAGTTAGGAAACAGGCTAAACAAAAGTCAGAACTTTATTTTTTAACTTTTCAGCCTCATGGATTGTAATTCTCCAAAAGATGAATAAAACATGAAGAGTTCCTTAAACTCTTTTCATGGAACTTTGGCAAAAATTATTATATTCTAAGAGAAAAGCCACAGTCAGACTAAAGATAGAAGAAAATGCATATAGACTTTCTCAAGATGGGATCCTGCTTTTAGCTGTAAACTATTTTTTAGTAAGTCAGAAAATACTAAACATGCATACTCAGATGTTGCTTAATAGATTTTTCTTTTCATTTTATTCTTTTAAGATATGCCATAATTGGCTCAGCTAACCCTGTGAGTTGGGCCACAAGGCAACAGCCCTGATTCCACTTCCCACCAGAGAGCACTTTTTCCAGTGCAATTCAATGGAAAAATGATTTGGGAAGCATATAAACCTAACTTCAAATTCTGGTTCACTTGCTACCAGCTGCAGGACCCTAAGCAAGCTGAAGTTTAACTTTAAAATGAGGGAAATACTTTACATTCATAAATAAATATGAAGTCCAGAGGTAATACATGTCCAGTTCCTAGCTCACTGCCTGTGGCACTTAATTAAAATTAATATCACTATTATACAAAATTATAAGCCAAACATCTAGAAGGAAAATCAAACCACTTTTTATCCTCCTCCTTTTTTGTCCTTTAATTTTAATAATTTATTTTTTATTTTATTAATTTTAATAAATTCAATAAATTATTTAATAATTTATTTTTAAAGATTTTATTTATTTGAGAGAAAGAGAGGGAGAAACCCTGCATGCATGCATAGGTCCATGGGGGGCAGGGGGTAGAGGGAGAGGGAGAAGCAGGCCCAGGTTGAGCTGAGGGAGCCCAATGCCGGGCTCCATCCCAAGACCCTGGGATCATGACCTGAGCCAAAGGCAGATGCTTAACCCACTGAACCACCCAAGCATTCCTAGTTTTAGTAATCCAATTTCAGCAATGGATTCTTGTAATAATTTGAACAATACAGGCAACTCAAATAAAACTGAGTTTCCCCTTCCCATTCCTATACTCAATTTCAATCCTCCTTATCATTTGGCTCTAAGAAAGGACTTTAAGATGTCATTAAATACCAGTATGTCTATTTCGTAGTTTCAGAATATTATGACTAAAAATATATATATCCAACTAGCTTCTTCACAATAGATAGATCGATCACTCCTTGGCCTCACAGTTCAGGTAAAAAGAAGGTGAATGTGGCCTATGCTCTAATCTAGCTGAAATTTTAGTCTTGCTTTCTCATCAAGAACTTCTTGAAGTCACTCTTAGTTTTATCTCAGACTCTCACTTTTAATAAAAGAAAGTACTATGAGGGATGCCTGCGTGGCTCAGTGGGTTAAGCATCTGCCTTCAGCTCAGGTCCTGATCCCAGGGTCCTGGGATCAAGCTCCACCCAGCTCAGCAGGGAGTCTACTTCTCCCTCTCCCTCCGGTGCTCCCTCTGCTTGTGCTCTCTCTCTCTCTCCCAAGTGAATGAATGAATGAATCGATGAATAAAAAAAGTAAGTGCTATGCAATCTTGCATTCTTCTTACCAATCAGTAAAGAAAATTAAAGGACAGCTTCTACGTTCATGTACTGCCAATACCATACTCTTTACATAAATAAATAACATCTGCCTAGCTGGAATAACATCTACTGAAACTTAGGGGAGAACTATATGGTAAGTCTCTTTTTTTTTTTTTAAAGATTTTATTTATTTATTTGACAGAGATCACAAGCAGGCAGAGAAGCAGGCAGAGAGAGAGAGAGAGAGAGAGAGAGAGAAGCAGGCTCCCTGCTGAGCAGAGAGCCCGATGTGGGGCTTGATCCCAGGACCCTGATATCATGACCTAAGACGAAGGCAGAGACTTAACCCACTGAGCCACCCAGACGCCCCTAGAGTAAGTCTTTTAATCCAACAAAAGAAAAAAAAAAAGTCCAATTACAAATACTGCAGTATTTGTGGAAAGCTTTTTTGATTCTGAATTAACTTACCTTACTTTACACACAATTCTAACCATGTTAATTAACTGGTTTCCAAAAGTACACCGTATTAAAAGTCACAAATTAGAAAAAAAAATGCTGATAAATGAGATAGGAAGAAATGATAGGCATCAGCCTTATGGGGAGGAAGAACATAGATACAAAAACTCAGAACACACATAGTATTTGAGGGTATTTCCCAAAGAGAAAAACTCTCTAATTCTCTGAGGACACCCCCATATTCACCATCATGTAAAACTATTTTCAATAACTTCTAATTTCATAAAGAAATTTAGCCTATAATAATTTTTATGAAACCAGAAAAGTATGAAATATATTTTTTAAAGATTTCCTCCCAAAATAAAGTGATAAAAGTGGTGTGCCTGAAGAAAATAAAAACCTCAGCTGTGAGGTAAACTTGGCTAGATGGAATGTTCCATTTTCTAAGATTCCCATAAGGTTTTATTTTATGTAATAGCAGAAAAATTCCCAATTAGCTGTATGTTACATATCACCTAGGCAAAGAGTTAAAAAGTATTCTACAACAGGAGGGAAGGTTATCCTAGGGTCTAGCTATTCAAAACGCACGGAAATGCAGTCTGGCCAGTTGTAACTTCCCTAGAATAGGACAAGGAGCTGAGCAGCTGCTTAATGGAAAGCAGCACATGAGCCCCCTAACAGACTGTCACAATACTTCAACTCCGCTGAAGCCATTCTAACGCCAACGTGCGCCCCAGCTCGTACATGAGGAGGTTACAGAAGCCAAGGACTTAGCCCGAAATGCCAACGAATCTGGTCACAACTACAAAAAACTCTCAGAAATCAGGAAAAATCTTTTATAAATAACCACGCTAACTGCAGACCATCATCTCCTGGGCACATCACTTTCAGAAACAGCAATTCTGCTTTTATGTTCAAGAAATGGGGTTCTCATGAGAGACTATGGACTCTGAAAAACAATCTGAGGGGTTTGAAGGGGCGGGGGGTGGGAGGTTGGGGGAACCAGGTGGCGGGTATTAAAGAGGGCACGGATTGCATGGAGCATTGAGTGTGGTGCAAAAACAATGAATACTGTTACGCTGAAAATAAATAAAAAATTAAAAAAAAATTTAAATAGCCAAAAAAAAAAAAAAAAAGAAATGGGGTTCTATGTGAGATTTAGTCTGAAATAAGTGTTCTTTTAATTAAAACACATTTGAAAAACAATGATCCCATTTAACTCTAGTTATAGTCAAACAGCTTCATGTAAGTCTGATAGGAAGTGATAGTTCCCTACATACACACCAAATCCTTTCTCTAGCATCCTTTTTCCCGGTATTATAAATAGTTCAATGAGTACTAAAGATTATTTCCTGATGTTTGTACAAACGTATTTCTTTAATAACAACAAAATGAAGTCACATCACATAGGATGGTCTGCAGCTTTCTCTTTTCAGCAATGATACAATAGGTACCGGGCACAGCAACAGCAGGAGGGTGGGAGAGCTCTGCCCTGGGTGCAAGTAATAAGACGGTGTATTGTCTGTAGAGAATTTACATCAAGGACACAAACAAATGAAAGACTGTTTTTTATCATCACCAGGCACTGACCATACTGAAAAATGTCGGTGATAAAATACTCTTAAACCAAAAATCTTTCTTTGGTCTAAACCTCTACACAATTACTGAGGTTATTGTTGAATTTTAATAATGTGTTTCAAATTAACACATTTTTATTATTTATCCTTTAATAAATTGTGTCTTTTACACTGAAGTGAATTTAGAGGGCTTCCAGTTACAGAACCAGTCCTGGACAAAGATGAAGTCAGTTACACATGTTTATTTCCAAAGTAAATACCAAGTAGTCCAGAATCATTTCAGCTTTCTTTAGACACTAAGCCTCTCCAACCTCTGGAGAATTAAATATAACTGCACTTAAACAATGACAGTAGAGCAAATGCAGGTAAGATCTGAATCAGTTCAAATGCATTATTCTATACTACCATTTTTTTGTACTTAAGTTTGAGTATGTTTTTATTTAGACCTAAAATTTTTATACTATGGGGACACTGACAGCCATCAGAACATCTGCCAAATAAAGACAGTATTACAATTTCTGGAATTCATGGTGATGTGATTTTTATGAAGCTCTTCCGAACATATTCTTATGCTTAACACTTTTCTGAACTATTTATCTTATATTTATATTATATTATATTAAATTTATTATTATTTATTATTATTAATTTATATTAAATTATATTAATATAAATATAAACATTATATTTATATTAATGTCAAAGATATTTCAAAATTATAATAAAAACCATTTTAAATCAACTGTGAGTCAAACAGATTAATAAATCTGTCTATACTATTTAATTTGAATAGTCAAATATCAAATTCAATGAGGTTATTAACCAATCTGCCTAAGAATCAAAAGCAAGTGGTAATATTATTACCATAACAGACAATATATAGGTGACGTTTTTTCTTTTTTTTTTTCCAAAAAATATTCAATGCACTTAAATTTATTACTTACTTTTTTCCTTTGGTGTTATAGTTAAGTTTTTTATTTTTATTTTTTTTAAGATTTTATTTATTTATTTGACAGACAGAGATCCCAAGTAGGCAGAGAGGCAGGCACAGAGAGAGGAGGAAAGCAGGCTCCCTGCTGAGCAGAGAGCCCGATGCGGGGCTTGACCCCAGGACCCTGGGTCATGACCTGAGCTGAAGTAGAGGCTTTAACCCACTGAGCCACCCAGGCACTCCCGAAGTTTTTTATTTTTTTATTGGTGTGACTACATACATGAAGTTAAAAACAATACCATCTGCATTTTTGTTCTTGTCATTCATTATTTTTTAACATCTGGCTTATTATTAAACATAATTTTGTTGGGAGAAGTGTTAAAAGAAGGTCTATTCTTGGTGTCAAATATGGTATGTATGCTGCTCCTATACAGACATATTTCCATGGACACACACTTAGAATAAGGTAGAATCAAGAGTAAAAATCCAGTTTTCTACTCTTTTTTGCTATATAACATTGTTTAAACCAAGTAATATATTAAATTATTAGTCTCAGGATTGGCAATGTTTTAAAAAATGACAGAAACTAACAAGTATTTCACATTCCAATTTCAAAAGTAATTAAGAGCTTCAAAAAACCTGAATACACCTGAATAGGTAGAGAAAAAGTATAGGCACACACTGTTAACCACTCGGGGACTTATATGTGGGGCTCCTGCTAATTTTCAAAACAAAAGTGCAACTAACTTTAAAATAGTTTTTCCTCTTCTAGCAAGAGTTTATGAGAGCATGTGGTATTAAAAATCAAGTCATTTCAGAACCAGATGAGTGTACTGGTGAATTCTAGAGAATACTTAAAGAAGAATTAATACTAATCCTTCTCAAACTCTTCAAAAAATCTGAAAAGGAGGGAAGACTTCCCAACTCATTCTGTGAGGTCACCAATGTCCTGAGACGAAAGCCAGATAAAGACACTATCAGAAAAATGGGGTGCCTGGGTGGTTCAGTTGTTGGGCATCTGCTCTCAGCTCAGGTCATGATCCTAGGGTCCTAGGATTGAGCCCATCAGGCTCTCTGCTCAGCAAGAAGCCTGCTTCTCCCTCTCCCACTCCCCCTGCTTATGCTCTCTCTCTCACTGTGTTTCTGTCAAATAAATAAATGAATCTTTAAAAAAAAAAAAAAAGACACTATAAGAAAAAAACAAGTGCAGATCAATATTCCTGATGAATACTGATATAAAATCCTCAATAAATTAGTGGCAAACTGAGTTCAAAAGCATATTAAAATAGTCACACACTATTTTGCTCTTGGAATGTAAGGATGGTTTAAAACACATGAAAATCAATGAAAAAATACACTACATCAACAGAATGAAGAGAAAAAAACCACATTAACCATTTCAATCTAACGCAGAAAACGTATTAGTCAAAGTTCAAGACCGTTACATGGTAAAAACACTCCATAAACTAGTCATAGAAGGAAACTATCTCAACATAATAAAGGCCAGTATGTGAAAAACTCACAGGTAGCATCATATCCAATGACAAAAAACTGAAAGCTTTCCCTCTTATATCAGGAAGGAGACAACAAAATTTTGCTTTTGCCACTTCTCCCGAACATAGTATTAGAAGTCCTAGGCAGGGCAATTAGGAGAGAAAAAAAAGAAGGCATCTAAATTGGAAAAGAGGTAAAATTATCTGTGCTTACAGAGAGAATAGTCTTATATGCAGAAAACCATAAGGTTCCACAAAAAAAACCTCACTAGAATCAACAAATTCAGCAAATTTGCCAGATACAAAATAAAAACTCAAAAATCAATTGCATTTCTATATACTAACAATGAACAATTCAAAAAGGGTATTAAGAAAATTCTATTTACAGTAGCATTGAAAAGACTATTTGGGAATGAATTTAACCAAGGAGACTTGTACAAAAGACTTGTACACTGATAACGAGAAAGCATTCCTAAAGAAGAAATTAAAGACATGTCAATGGAAAGTCACCTCATGTTCATGGATTGGAAGACAATATTGTTAAGATGTCAGTACTATCCAAAGTGATCTGCAGGGTGAGTGGAATCCCTATTAAATTCCCAATGACTTTTTTTTTTTTTACAGAAATAGAATACATCCTAAAAGTCATATGAAATCTCAAGTGATACCAAGTAGCCAAAACAATCCTGAAGAAAGAATGAAGTTGGAGGTCTCACACTGTCTTGACCATGTGTTCTACAGTTTTGATAACTGGGGCCTTGCTAACCCTGGAAAGAGAATCTCCCTCCCAGGGCTAGCTTATTCCTAGAGATAGGACTCATGACTCCCCTATGAGTATACCTTTTATATGCAAGCCAACCAACTGAGAGTCCATACCCCAACCACCTTTACTGGGATCTCAGCCCCTGGGCAACTATCTACCTGCTCTAATCACACAACGCCAGACAGCCCTTATCCCCTAGAGCCTGCTGAAACTGTTCAAATTAGCCATTCCTAAGTCTGCTAACACTGTCTAACATGTTCTTTCCTGCTGAAACCACAATAATATAAATGATAATAACCTGTCTCCCCGCCCCCCACCCCACCTCCTGACTAACCTTGGTGCATCCTCATATGGTCCTGTGTGGTACAGCATGCAACCTCCACTTGGGAACTATGAATAATAAACAGTCTTTCCATGGCTTTATCATCCCTTTATCAGTTGGTCTTACCATATCTGAATAATAATAATACCTTCATTTTACAAAATACATTTGTTGATTTCAGAACTTATGACAAAGCTACTGTGGTCAAAACAGTGTCGTACTAGTATAATGAAAAACACACAGACCACTAGAATAGAAGTGTTCAGAAATAAACCCTTAGATAGATGGTCAAGTGATTTTTGATAAGAATGTCAAAAATCATTCAATAGGGAAAAGGCAATCCTTTCAACAAGTGGTGCTGGAAAACTGGGTATCTACATGCAACTGAAAATGAAAATGGACCTTTACCTTGCATCATATACAAAAATTAACTCAAAATAGGTCAAAGATCTAACGGTCAAGATCTAAAACTATAAAATTCTTAGAAGACAAGAGGGGGAAAGCTTCATGACATTAGATTTAGCAATGATTTCTTGGCTATCACACCAAAAGCAGAGGCAATGAAAGTAAAAATAAATTGAACTTCATCAAAATTAAAAGCTTGTGTGCATCAAAGGACACTATCAACAGAGTGAAAGCCAACCCACAGAATAGAAGAAAGTATTTACACATCATATGTATGATAAGGGGTTAATATCCAACATATATTAACCAACTCCTACAACTCAATAACAACAAAAACAAAACCAAATAACCTGATTAAAAGATGGGCAAATGGCTTCAAGGAACATTTCTACAAAAAAGACATACAAATAGCCAATAAACAAAGGAAAAGATACTCATTAAAGTAATGATAATGATAATCATTAAAGAAATGCAAATCAAAACCACGATAAGATACTATCTCACACCCATTAGGACTGCTGCTACCAAAGAAACAGAAAATAACAAGTGTTGACAAGGATGCAGAGAAAATGGAACACTTGTGCACTGTGGATGGGAATACAGAGAGGTGTGACTACAGAAAACAGGATGGTCATTCCTCAGAAAATTAAAAATTGAATTACCAATTCATCCAGTAGTTCCACTCTTGAGTGTATACCTAAAAGAACTGAAGGCAGGGGTTTGAACAAATAGGTGTACACTCAAGTTAATAGCAGTGTTATTCACAATAGTGGTAATGTGGGAGCAACACCAGTATCCAAAGGCAAATGAATGGATACACAAAAAATGGAATATACATATAATGGAGTCCTAGTCACTCTTAAAAAGGAATGGAATTCTGATACTGGCTATGACATAGGTGAACAAAGAAATAAGCCAGTGACAAAAAGATAAATGCTGTACTATTCCACTTAGCACAGGTACCTAGACTAGCCCAATTATAGGGACAGACAGTAGAGTGCTGGTTGCCAGGAATAAAGGAAGCGGGAAAGGGCAGTTAGTGTTTAACAGGTAGAGTCTCAGTTGTGGTAGATGGAAGTTCTGGAAATGGATAGTAGTGATGGTTGTAGAGCAACGTGAATGTACTTAATGTCACAGAACTACACACTTAAAAACAGTTAAAATGGTAAATTTTATGTTATACGTATTTTACCACAACAAAAAAATTCTCATATCAGGTGTCAGAGGGTTCTTTCTAAATGAAATCAGTTGCATTCTTAAATGAGTGGATAAATGTGTTTTTAAAATAAAATTAGAAAATGCCAACTTTAAAAGAGAAGGAAGAGAAGTTTATAAATGAGCTACAACTGTGTACAGAGTATTTCGCTGTAATGGTTTTTATTGTTCTCTACAAGGAAGAAATAGTAATAGAACATTGACTTACATATATCTCATGAGAGATAAATTTAAAAAGAAGCCAACCTATGTCTAAGAACAGGTCTATAAGTGAAATGTAGGATACATAATAAAATCAAAATTTTGTATATATTATAGTCTAAGTCAGTGATTCTTAACTGGGGGGTGGGGTGGATTTAAACCATCATTTAATTTTCTCTTGTCCCTTAAATTTTTGGTTATCACAGCACAGGTTAGGGGGAAGTGCTATTGGCATGTGGTGGGTAAAAGCCATAGATGCTTCTAAACATCCTACCAACCTGCCACAACAAAGAATTATCTATTCTAAAGGTCATAGTGCAGAGGTTGAGACATCCTGGCCTACAGGGAAACTCTGAGTAAGCCAACTAAGGCCTAAAGGCCCTTTCAAACATCTGTCAGTATACACTGTCACTAATTTAACCTAGGCCTTATACCAAAAAATGAAGAAGAATTTACTGCAGTAAGAAGTGTCAGAATGTGACAGCCATCAGAAAGGATTTTAAACAGACTACCGCATACTGATCTATTCCTTTGTACTGTCAAACTCTGTGACGAACAACGTATGTGCTATTTCGTTGCTCTCATGAAAAAATCGTGCAGGGGTGTAACTAAAATCAAGTGAGTATCTGTAGACAAGATGAATCAGAGGATTCGTATTTATTATTATCTCTAATATGGTCGAATATGGCTTCAAAAGTTGACACGTGTGCATGAACCTAAGTTTAAACTGCTGATGGGTATTCACAGCGTGTTTCCCTTGATGGTATATTTTTAAGTCCGTGAATTTTCTAAACCAGCTGTATTTTCATTTCACTACTTCTAATGCTAGCTTCCAAAATGCAACTTTGTACTAGAGGGTAGTTTTCAAGACATATGTTGAACAACTGGGGAATGTGCATTTACTGTTCTTCTGAATGTACTTTTAGGTATCAATTGTGGGAAGTGTAATTTGGATGAATGACGTTTATCATAATTTACTTCCCACAGAATTCCACATATTGTCTTGACATAAAAGAATTAAAGATTAATGGCAATAGTCTATTTTATTCCATTACTACTCCCATCTTTCTTTGTTCTGAGAGCCATTCAAATATACAAAATGTAGCCAACAGTATAACCAAGGGCAACAATTAACACGAGACTGGACGACCCAGCTAGAGGTCAGTTTTGCTTTGTACACATTTGCTAGATGAAAATTTACACTTGTCTGTATCTTTTATACATATGTAATCTGAAACCTCTGCCATGTCAAAGTTTCTGCAGAAATCAGATACAGCAGTATAGAAAAAGGGTCCTTAAAGATACATATTTCAAATGTTCTGCTAACTAGACAAGCACTAAAAAAGAAAAAGAGACTAAAGGTTTATTGATCTGCAGAATATGAAGAATTATTACTTTTCTCTGAGCGTTGTCTGAGAAATGCATCTTTGTGTAACATTCAGCTGGTCAATTTTATTAAATTATCTTGAGAAAAGAAAATAATTGGAGTGGATTCTTACACATGTAGCTTTGTAAATGCCGTGAGCATGGCACAGTTAGTGAAACACATTTCAGTACATTCTAAAATACTAATTTTTAATGTGCATTCCACATTAAAAAATAGTTCAGTAACATTCTCCGACATAATACCTGTAAGAAATATATGTAAGACTAACATAATCTAAGGCCTTTATTATTTCTTAAAGCCATTTTTATTCAAACCAAGGTACAGTATCTTAGTATATTTTAATTTAAGAAATCGTGAATGCGTGGAATTCTCAAATGCTCTTCAACTGAAGAGACCACAGCAGGGCTCCTACCCACAGAGTGACTGCCTGAACCTTAAACAATAATTGAGCTGGCAGAGGGAAAATGGTGCCTTCCACTTGATGCAGTACAATTTGCAAAGCTGTTTCATGCAGATTATATACTACAATTTACCTGGTAAGGAGAAAAATCAATCTGTCAGGTAAGTGTAACTGGTATTTATTTTGCAACTGAGGAGCTTGAAGCTCAAGGATTTGTGTAAGGGGATGAGGCGAGCCAACAAAGGGAACACCAGAAGTAGAGGACTCCAGGTATTTTCTCACCTAAGCTGGTCATTTTCCTACTTATACACTGTTAATACGCCAAAAGTGAAAAAATTCCACATGACAAGAGAAATTATTCCAATTAAATTTAATTTTAGGTTAGTTCTGCTCAAGAGTGGCAAGAATTGACATTTTATCACAATCGTAACTGTTCTGACAATGTCTTAGGGAAGAAAGATCAATAATGTCTGAGCGCATATTCACGTGAATCTGCTTAAATCATATAATAACATGCTACACAGAACACTCTTTTTTAAAAATTTTTATTTTGAATAAATAAATAAATAAATAGAATTGCTTATTTACGCAACAGCCAGTATAGCCAGTGTGCTATCAAATAGCTTTTCTGCTTCTCAAAACCAGAAATGCTGCTGGTGCCCTCCACCACAAATTGTTTAATATAGCATTCAAGATTCTCCACAATCATCTCCGGAAATAACCATTTAGATACTCTACATAGTGGCTGTGCGAGACTATGGACTTCTCACGTCTTTTGTCTTTGCTTACACTGTATCCCCTCATCCTACAATAGCTTTCTTCCCATCCTCCATCAACTGAATTCCTACTCACTGATTAAGGTTGGGCTCGAATGCCACCATGTTCCTACTACATTACTCCCTCTGCCAAGATCCTACAAAATTCTTTGTAACTTGAACACAGGTCTTACTTTATCCTACATCATACTACTGTTAGTGGTTTGAGACTCCTCTTCTGGATTGTTAGTTCCTGAGTGTATGAACTGCCTTAAAGTTAACAATCTAAAATCTTTCATCCCCAGTGGCACCCCACAGAGTAGAGAAACAAAAAATATCTGCTGTCCAGCCTGGGATGGTCCACATGAGCTCCTGTGCCTGCCTTTACAGTGCTCTCTGGACACTGTACGCACTACACCCTGACAGGTTTCCCAGTGGCTTTGCCTTGCCATTCTGTCAACATGCTCAGGGGCCCTGCTTCCTGACCCAGCCTGCCAGGCCCCTACTCCTCCTGGGCAGTCTTCACCTGCCTGAATGTCAAGTCCTTTCAGTAAGGTCTAACTCACCAAATTTTTGAATTTTTAAACTCTGTATTGATATTTAAACAGAGGCTGTGGAAACTTAAACTCTGGCAAGGTTTTTTCACTCGGTTTTTATACAGTGCAGATCTGAACACAACCCATTCCATAGAAATGGAGATAGTAACACTTGTTGATACATAAAATGCATTATATTCAGAATGATTTAGTATTTTCAACATTTCTTAAAAAGCCTATCTTTGTTAGTTTACAACAATGATTAAGTTATAAAAAATACATAAATTGTAAGTGAAAACAGCAAAAAAAAAACCCCATAGGAACTTACATTCTTGTGCTGTTTTTCCACATCTGAATGTACTTAAGATAGACTTTCAATAAGCAAAGCACTACTCAGCAAGTGATTCACATACTCATAGGACTATTCACTAAATAACTCACCCACAGGCATGAATCCTTCCTTTTCTAGAAGAAATATACATAACCTGCTCATCAATGTTTCATGCTTAAAAAAAAGATTTATATTTCTAATCTGGTGGGTATTTTTTGTCCTGTGTAAAAGTCTTATTCTCTGTTCTCAATCAGACAAATACTACTTTCAGGGAAAAGATGGTAATGTTGAAAAAGAAAAAAAAAAAGAGGTCTACAATTTGAACTAGAAGAATATGGATGGTGCAATCATGTGTTCACACCTCCTCAACGTATCTTCAATGAATTAGTCATTTTTAAATCTTTTTAAATCACTGCATAAAGAAAACAAATTGAAGGTTGTTTTTTTAAATCAAAAGCAACTGCTGGGGCACCTGGGTGGTTCAGTGGGTTAAAGCCCCTGCCTTTGGCTCAGGTCATGATCTCAGGGTCCTGGGATCAAGCCCCACATTGGACTCTGCTCAGCAGGGTGCCTGCCTCTCTGCCCACCTGTGATCTCTGTCCATCAAATAAATAAAATCTTAAAAAAAAAAAAGCAACTGATAACAATATGATGACAGAAAGAGTTATAGACCCCATTAGCCAAACGATCTACTTTTACCTTCCTTCGTTCCTGTTCCCTCTGTTGGAGTCTACAGACTGAGTCAGAAGCCGTTTGCACTGAAATAAAACAGACAATGGGTTTCAGTCAGCAGTCCTTATTCAAGACTTACCTGAAAAAAACAAAACAAAACACACCAAAATTTGGATTGTTTCAGATCTCATGAAGCTATACAAAAGAACTGATCCTATTTTGATCATGGTGAGGTGGCTAGAAGGGAAAAAAGAAGTTTTGCTAGTATATTAGGGATGCCGTCATTAGAACCACCATCATTCTTGAACCTTGAGGTACAAGCCAAGAGCATTTTAAGTACTAATTCCAATGACAAGTTGTCAACAAGGACTACAGAATTCTCTAAAAAGATATAAAATGCCTGATAAATTTATCATTAGTCTGTCTCTACAGTGTCTCTTTCGTTTGTTCACCCTCCTTCCCCCTTTTCTCATACACGTGAACTTCTCTCTTGCAGGCAGTACTTGATACTTATAATGCTTCCACAACTTTCTGTTCTTGCTTCTCCTCTCTTATCTGTTAATTCATCCTCACTGCCACCACATTCAAATTTCTGTTTTCACTGAGTGATTTCCCTTTCCAATGGACCACAACTATTAGTAGTAATTATTAGACTTATTTATTAAGTATCACTATGTGCCCAGACCTATGCTAAGTACTTCCCATGTACTATTCCTTTTAAACGCACTTTCCTATTAGGAGAGGATCACTGTCCCATTTTACAGATTTCTGGCATCTGTAAAAAAACTGAGGTACAAAGAGGGGGTAATACGACTCGTAAGTACAGAAAGCAGGATTAAAATCAGACCCCTGCCTCTAAGAACTTGGCTCATACCCTCAACACTCTGCTTCTCTCATGATCTCATCAAGGAAACTGGTCTTCATCCAACAGTTTTTCAGACCTCTTCATTTACTCGATCCACTGTATTTCTGTACACAAACGTTTTCACTTATTTCACTGTTTTGCATGCAGGTTAATAGCAAGCCATAGTCAAAACTGGAGTTGAGCACTTAGTCATATAACTTGGCATGCCTGCTTGCTCATTGATTTACTTGTCTAACACTGAATGAGCATTTACTACGTGCCAGGTGCTGTGACTGCTGCTGTTCCTAATACCTTAGCACCTTAGTTCCTCATCTGTAAATTAAACCTAACGACTAATAAGAGGACTTTGGAATTGACATTAAATGAGATAATACAGTAGCTACTAGACTCACAAATAATAACTGTGTATTAATGCCGCGGAGAACAGTTCTTTGCACAGTGTAAGTAGTTAAGGAGTGTTACCACTATTTGTCTTACCGTACTATCCCTACTGAAAATACTTTCCTTACTCCTTTCTTCTAATGAAAATGTTTTACTTGTCTTCAAAGAACAGTTCAAGGTTGACAGTTTTCATAATAAGGACCTTCCAGATTAATCCTTTCCCTATAAGGATTTTCTCTTATTTGAAATCCCTTTACCAGGTAGGTATGTATCTCACCACTTCATTTTGCAATTGCTTAAACAGAGTTTTGCCTAGTATTTCACAATTCTGCCTTCCTATCCTACTCAAACCTAGCCCCAAATAACTCACAAGTTCCATAACAGGGAGGGACTGTGATTTCCCTTTCAGAAAAATGTTAGGTCCCTCCCTGTGAGAATATGGTAAAAGAGGAGGACTCTGCTTTTCAAAAGTAATGTTTTTATCAGTAACCATTTATTTTAGTTTTATCAAAGACAATATTTTAGGACTGAAAATTATGTTCCCAATCATTGTTTGTTCTAAAAGAAAAGATGAAAACAAAACAAAATGGGAACTGATTAGATCTGCCTTCTTTCTATGGCATATTAATATTACATCATTTTTCCCAAGCAGTGGTTCTATCATTTCCTGATTGGATTTTTTTCCCCCGACTCCAAACATAACTTTTTAAAAAAATCCATTTTGCAGTCTTTGGGTGCTTCTTCATTTTCCAATCATTCTGGGTTTAATGTAAAAGAAGAGTTAAAAGACCGTAACACTATTCTGTCATTTGTTATGTTCTTTAAAATTTTAATTAGAAATTAATCAGATTTCTAATCAGACAAGTAAATCATCAGAGGCAAACTTTTGTTCCTTATAGGGACTGTCTTTGGTCTCAGACAGAATGATCATTTTTAGAAATGTCAGTCCCTTCGAAGTAACTGATTTTTTAATTCTTTAGCCACACAATAATAAAGGCTTACTTTCTAATTTCATGAAATATGCTTTTCTAAAATACAAGAAAAATCATGGGACTATACCAAACATTCCTTCTTCATGATTAGAGATCCCAAGGGGAAAAGGCCCATTATGCAAACCTTCCCATCACCTCCGTATCACTTACTGGTTATACCTAATTCAGTAGGAAGCTGTTTCCCCTGTTGTCTCAGTGTTTTAGGAGACCGTACTGATTTTAAAGCATCGAGAATTTGGCAAATTATTTTTTTTCAACCAAAAGATTTTTTGAAATTAGCACCACATACAGTAATTGTGCCACAGACAACAGTTAACAACATCCCGACTGTCCTCACACAAGAGAAGCAAATACATTCTATCAAGGTGTGTGTATGTAAACTTCAAATACATACATAAGCAAATAATTTTGGTTTGGTAGCAGAAGACGTTGGCTGAATTCTCATTCATTCATTTCAATGAACACAATTACTTCATGACTACAATGTGTCACTGTTTTAAGTGTCGGGGTACTGCAGAGAACAGTCTCTGAGCTCATGGAACTTATGTGTCAGTTGGGAAGACAGACAACATATAGATAAAGACTGAGCACATTAGGACTTGGCTCATACGTTAGGTCGTGGTGGATATTCCGGAGAAAAACAAAGCCCAGTAAAGAGGCCAGAGAATGCCAGAGTGACGGGCGTTATTACAAAGGAGCTAGGAGGGTCTCACTGTGGACACTTGAGCGGAGATCTACAGGAAACGACAATGTACAAAAACCTGACAAGAGTATTCCAGAGGGAACACTGAAGTGGGAGCACATTTGCACATACTAGGAGAAGAATAAGGAGGCCAGAGTAGCTAGAATGAAGTGTGGGAAAAGAAAACGGAAGAAAATAAAAGTCAGAGTGGGTCCAATCATGTAGAAACGTCCAGGCCACTCTAAGGATTTTGGCTTTTCTTTAAGCAAGGTGAGGAGATCCTGATATAGTAATGACAGGAGCCAAGTCACATTTTAAAAAGATCACTCACGCTCCTATGTGGAGAACAGATAACAGGGAAGAAAGACATGAGTTACGTGACTACTAGAACAATCTAGGTGAAAGGTCGTCATTGTGGCTTAGACCAGGGTGGTGGCAGTTAGGGACACGATAAGGGCATCAGGTTCTGGTCGCGGTCTCAAAGTGAAGCCAAAAAAATATATTAATAAAATACATGTGAGGGAATGAATGGGAAGGAGAATGGAAAAGGGAGAAGAGGAAGGAGATGGGGAACAGAGGCAGTCAGTGAAGAAGAAAATACTGGTGAAAATTCTAACTGGTAAAGTGCTATAAATAATTGGTTAGTATTTTAAACTGCTGAATTCCTAAAGATTTCTAGGTAGAGACAGACTGAAGCAAAACGAGGCAAACTTAGTCCCCCACCTAACTCACAAGATAAATAAAACGTTAAGAAAAACAAAAGGTAAAAATTCCCTCATTTACCGAACAAGGGCGAATTAGAGTTGTATATTGTAAACTCTGAAATATGGCAGCCAAGAACTGAGACTCCTAATCCCACTTTAATTACTTCATCCCCCAAAAGTTAGAAAAAGAAAATGAGTTGACAAAATTCTTAGAACTCTAATATGCTTACATTTGTACAGAAACAGATTTGGGGGCGGGGGGAGAAACCACATAACATGTGAGAGACAGATAAGACAGACAAAGCACCTATTCGGAAAAGAAAACCTAATACAACTTTCCACAGGTACTTTGTTATACAAAATAACAATATGAACTCATTAAAAGAGAGCAAACACACTGCATGAAATGAGAAATGAAGTCACAGTGCTAAGGAAACAAAGCGAGAACTATCACAATATCATTACAGATCTAATCAATAGATCAGAAGGAACTGAACAGTCTACGACTAAAAAAACAATCGGTAGCGCTGGAAGTGTAGGACAGAAATCAAATACTGCAAACCTTGATAAAGTTAAAATTTTCCAGTGATGGGCTGGGGAAGAGAGGCAGGAGGGGAAAGCGGCCTCCAACTCTCAAGGCATAAATTAATGCAGAAATAATAACGTGACTTTAACGGCTGAGTGTTTTTTAATGATTTTTTTGTTTTTCTAATTTTTTCTTTGCTCTTTAGTAACCACTATCTTTTATAGTAAAGAAACACTTAAAATAACCTAAAGGCTGCATCTTGATGACTTGATGGGCTGCTTTTTCCCTATCCTCCTAGAGCTCTCATTTACTTTTTGTGATTTTTATGGAGCCACAGGTCAGTTTTTGTTCTAAAGCTTCTGGTCACCAAATCTGGAGACACTCTGCAAGGTGGGTGGCTACCCAGCCCAAAGCAGAAATACTTCTAAGCTGACGATTCCGTCATAGTTCTACATTCCAGTAATTCAAGACGTCCGCACCTTGCTGCTCCACAGTTCCTTAGTTCTGTGCAACACGTGGGACCACCGGCTTAAGGCCACACCTGCAGAATTCTGAGCACACAGCTCTCCACCGTGCACGGGAAGAGATAAATGTGGCAGTTGTGTTAAGAGGCACAAAACAAAACCTAACTCATCCCTTGGCTTGTAAAGTGCTACTTAGGTTGGAATATATTCCAGTATATTCCATATAAACTTGCTTGCATGATTTCATAAAACTCACAGATTTTTACCAAGTTTAACCCAATTTTTTTTTATATACTCAAAGTGTAGAAAAGGCAAGTTACAAGCACATCTCAAATGCATTCATAAGTATTCTCATTAATAATAATTCAAGTTTTACTGTTAGTATAACATCTAGAATGATTGTCAAGGTTAAGGAAATGACAGTACAAACAAACACGGGACATCTGTAGTAAAATGCAAAAGCCTACAGTCAATTTTAGACGTTCTACTACTCCACTCAAAGAAACCAAACGTAATACAGGGTATTCACTGTCTCCAAGCTCCTAAAGGCATCAGACTACATAAGACTAACCTGGACTTGAATACAAAGACTTGCTTTCAGTTATCAACCAAATCTCCCTGCAGCTTTCCTTCATAGATCATTATGTTACTGGCTAGTTTTGTTTTTTCTTTTTTATTCCCCAGAAAGGTATTTTTTTCAGTTACCAGCATTACCTATCCCTGGACAAGCTGAATACCATCAATATAGATCTAAGGAGAAGCCTTGAGTAAAAGCAGTTATTAATAAAACTTTTATGTCATTACTTGATATGTTTAATAAGGATTCTTTTTGAATATCTCTCCAAAGTATAACATTTTGCTCAATGAAAAATGTTATAAGATACAAATATTTATGACAGGATTTTTTTTTTTAAGTTAAAAACTCTAGTATCCTGTTTGAAAAAGAAGCTTCATTTCATAGCCTAAGTCCTAATTATCAAACTTCTTCTTATGGATAATTAAAAAAACAAAAAAGGTAAAATGTGTTCCAATCGTCTCACATCCTAAAAGGACTGATTGCCTTGTGCACCCTAGATGCACCCTTCTCACTTTGGAGACTGAGGTTCTCAATGTCAACGGCAACGTACATGAATCACGAGATAGTCAATGTTCTCTGTGGCAGGGCTTCCAATTTGTACGTTTTGGTTAAGAATTCTCTCTCTACCTACTATCAAAATACTGAAGGAAATACATTTTGGCATAGCATTCATTTGAAAAAGAACAATATATATATTAAAAACAAAACAAAACAACAACAATGCTGGCTTACATCTCTGGAGAACGTGGTTTAAGTTGTCGTGCATGATTTCTCTACATTTGGGAAGAGTATGTTCGTTTGTTTCATGGATCATATTCTTCAAATTTTCAAGAACTCGCATTTCTCGAAGACCACGTTTTTCCTATTAAAAGAAAGTAAATTACTAATACATACTGTGTCTTAAATCTCAGTAATTACTTTCTGGGATTTCCAGCCAGGTTTCGGTTGTTATGCCATTACTTATTAATGAAATTTACACAGCTTTCTTCCAATTATTTGGCAATAAATGAGGTCACAACCTGGAGGCATTTTTTTATTTGAAATGCTTCAAAAGTTGCAATATGAGTAATATTTTTATAGCAACGTTTAAAACTGGGCAGGAGAAACACTAAATGAACAGAAAGAGGCCTAGTCTGCCACATACTTCATTCTGTACAGAAAAGAAATTAGACACCCTTGATCTAATTTTAATTTTGCTGTTCTTACATCAAACACATAATAATAGCTCCCATTACTATGCTGTTTTTAAATCTCATTCCATTTTTCTCAAAAATTGTGCAGTAAAGGTAACAACATGTAGATACTCCTCTATACAGAGAAGAGTTAACACTGACCATTCTCTTTAGAAAGGCCTGCTTACAAGGCTGGCCTTTGGCCAGGGTCTGGGACCTGGCCCAGTAAATAGTTCCCTGCACTAGTATAAAACTTTCTATAAATGATAAGACACATCTTTTCTTTTGGGACTCTGGAATTCTGACACATGCCAGGCACAGACTGCCTACCTGAGCAAATCCAATAAATCCCTGGACTCCTAGACGCCGGTGAGTTTCTCCAGTAGGCATTTCACCTGTGTTGTCACAGCTCATTGCTGCGGAAATGCCGCACAACCTGTGTGACTCCACTGAAGACTCTTGGAAGCTTCTGCCTGGTTTCCTCCAAAATCTATGTCATGCACCTGTTCCCTTTGCTGATTTTGCTCTGTATCCTTCTGCCGTATTAAAGCCTACGCACCAGTATGACCATATGCTAAGGCTTATTGTCAATTACTGAACCTGGATGTGGCCTTGAGGACCCCAGACACACCCCCTCTTCAGAAAGCGACTTTAATACCACCCCCCATCACCACCACTTGAGGGTAGGCCAGACTTAATGTCTTGCTTCCAAAGAACAAAGTAGGGAAAGCAAAAAATACTGACTTCAGAGTAAAGACAATGAAGGCTGACATCATTAGTGATGTCATGATGATAACATGTACCCTCTGATGCAATGTGACAAGGGCACTTCTCCAAAACCCATAACCCAGCCTAATCTTAAGAAAAACATCAGACAAACCCAGATTGGGAGACATTCTACAGGCTACTGGCCAGAATTCAAGACTGTAAAAGTCATGAAAAACCAAGAAAGATAACCGTCACAGGCCGAAGAAGACGAAAAAGACAGTCGAGTAAATGCAACGTGGTACCCTGGATTAGGTTCCAGAATAAAAAGAGGACTGTAATAGAAAAACTGATGAAACCCAAATAAAGCCTAGTATTTCATCAATAGTAATGTATCAATGTTAGTTTCTTAGTTTTTTACCCATTATATAAGATATTAGTAGGGAGAGAAATTGAGTGAGGGATATATATGAGAACTATTTATACTACCTTAGTAACTTCACTGTCAGTTTAAAATTAATACAAAATAAAAAGTTCATTTAAAAAAGAAGGGTAGTAAACTTGATTGTAGGGAAATAATACGTTAATAGTATTGCTGAGGTTTTTATTTTGTTCTGAGCCACTCCTAGCTCTTCATTTTGTTTTGAGCCGCTACGGAGCAGCTATGGCCAGATTTTTACTAATTTTTCCACAGTAAAAATGAAAAAGTTATACAAAGGTTGAGGAAGAATCAAAAGTGAATCCTGTACTTATCACCAATCAACAGTTCTCAACTCCTGGCTTTTTTTTTGTTCCCTCTGTAACAATGCATACCTTCTCCTGCCCACAATTCTAGATTCTTTTGAAACAAATCCCAAACAGCACATCATTTCAACATCTTTTAAAAGACAAAGGTTCCTCTGTTAAAAAAAAAAAAAAAAAAAAAAAAAAAAAGAAAGAAAGAAAGAAAAGAAAAGAAAAGAAAAAAGAAAAAAAAAAGTACACGGGCGCTTGGGTGGCTCAGTTGATTTAGGGACTGCCTTTGGCTCAGGTCATGATCCTGGAGTTCTGGGATCGGATTCTGCTTCTCCCTCAGACCCTCCCTCTTCTCATGCTCTCTCTTTCTCATTTTCTCTCTCTCTCAAATAAATAAATAAAATCTTAAAAAAAAAAAGTTGAAAAAAATACAGTAAGACCACCTCTTTGTCCCTTTCTCTCCTCACACTCACACACATACACACGTGCTCAATAATAATTCTTTAATACTATTAAATATCAAGGTGGTATTCCCATTTCCTCAAGTATCTCATTAATGTTCTTTTTTATCCCCATTTAAACCAAAATCAAAGTAAAACTTATATATTGCAACTGATTAATATGTTTCTTAAATCTTCTTTTAATCTACAGATTTCCCCTCCATCACTTTTTTCTTTGCAATTTGTTGAAAAAAAAAAAAAAAGTGAGTCATCTGTTCTGCAGTTTCCCACAGTCTGTTATTTGGCTGAATGAACCCCTGTGGTGTAATTTAACATATCCCTTTGTCTGTTCTCTTTCCTGTAAATTAGTAGTTAGAACTAGAGGCTTGATCAGATTCAGGGTTTTGTTTTTTTGTTTGCAAGAGTATTTCAGAGGTGGGCTGTGTACTTTCAGCAGGATGTTGGTAGCATTCCGTCTTCGTTTATCAGCAGGAATACTTCTGGGAAAAAAAAATTTCCTCTCAACTATTTAGTTACTCTTAGGAATGCTTACATGTGAATGGCAAAATAAAGCACTTGATTATTTCCTCTTATTTTACAGTTAAAAATAATGATTTGGTTCCCTAGTATTCTCTAAAGGTTTCTGTTTGTTTCTACACATTCCTATGACTCACGGAATTAACATATTTGAAGTTTTCAAGCCATTACAGTATTTTTCCTTACTGGTGGTCAAACTGTCCTATCTTTGTCCAGTGGGAGCCCAGTCAACTGTGTTCTGCAATGCTTTAGACAAAACCGTATGTTTTGGGGGCACCTGGATGGCTCAGTGGGTTAAGGCCTCTAACTTCAGCTCGGGTTGTGGTCCCAGAGTCCTGGGATCGAGCCCCGCATTGGGTTCTCTGCTCGGCGGGGAGCCTGCTTCCCCCTCTCTCTCTGCCTGCCTCTCTGCCTACTTGTGATCTCTGTCTAATAAATAAATAAGATCTTTAAAAAAATTGTATGTTCTTCAGTAGCTGCTTTGCTTTCTGATACAACTGGGTGCTCCAGGCTCACCTTGGAGATTTCTGGACTCAGACGTGGAATCAGCAGGTCTCTAAACACCACAAATATTTAGGAACAGTATTTGAGAATGAACACTAGGGGCGGTCACTGCTACTGGGTCTGTCATTATTTCTAGGGCTTTCAGTGGACAAGGTTACAAAATAGGTTATGTGCTTCTAAAAGATCCATTTTAAGTTCATACTCACGAATTAAGAATAAGGTTTTTAATTACTGTTCTGTTACCCGTTTCTTTGCAGTTCTCGAAAACACCAACAGAACTAAACATTGGCTTTATCACCACTTCACTCAAACGACAATGACGACACTAGCTTCAACAAAATGATTACTGCAAACAGCGTAATGGTTGGTTTGCTGTTGCTGCTGCTGTTCTGAAGGGATCTTCCATTAAGAACGTACCATCAAACTGCCGTTTGTTTCAAAGTTACTGGCAACAGAATTGCTCTCTGCATGCCAAGGCAACCATCCAGAAACACTGGTTTGTTTTTTGACGCTTTGCTTGATTTTTAGGATCTGTTCCTTAAAACTTAATTTATGTAAAATACTTACATGTCTCCAAAGTTACACCTATAAAAAATATATATACATTCAAAAAAGTCTAGCTTCTCTCCATGTCCTTTGCACTGTATTCCTTCCTAACTCTCTCCATAGGTAATTATTTTAAAAACTTTATCCTACCACCGTCTTAAGTATGTGGATATACATCCACATACATATGCGTATATACACATATACACACACAGGCATGTATGTGTATGTGGATGTATTTGATGTGAAAATGCTGGAGTTTGGAGTGAATGGTCAAGAAAGAATTCTTGAGGTGTCTTCAGGGCAAAAAGGTGGTTTTCTTAAAGCCTGGGGACAGGACCCGTGGGCAGAAACGGCTGCACTTGGGGTTGTGAGGATGATTGATTAGGGATAGTATAAGCCTCTAAGGAATTTGAGATCAGGCATGTTCAGTGGGATATGGCCACAGACATCTTCCTTTAAGGAATTTGGAAGCACGGTTTCCAAGACCTTGAGGGACTAGCTGTTATGAGGTAAAGGTCATTTGCTACTGTTCAGTAAACCCTTAGTCATGTGACCCTTCAGACGTTTACCAGGGGGCCACATGCTTGGAAGACTATTGCTAAAATACAGAGAGATATGGGGGTAGAGAAAAGGAAGTTTCCAAAGCAATTTTCGTATGTTAAAGAAGACTGAAAGGATCCTGGAGGTCGGGCTGGTATTAAGCTAAGACTGCATTTTGCTCTTAGCAAAGCATAAACACAGAGGCAGTTGAGCTCTGAGAAGAAGGTCACTCTGTCTATCTCAAAGATTTGTCAATGGGCTGTAAGTTGTAAGGAAATTTAATTTTCTCTCTTTTGCCTTTATTCTCCCCATCGTATTTACTCATACGTGTAAGCATATATATATTTCCAATTCCTTCCTTCTTAAATGGAAACATGACATACAGACTATTCTTATGTCACTCTCTGAGGGAAACTCATAAACGCACATACACCAACATACATAATCTTTTTCTGTGTGGTCATGTGATCTATTTGTTCTCTCTCTCTTTTGGCATCTCTTTCACTATTGAGAAGAACTCGGCATTTTTGTTCTCACAGTTGTGTTTATATTAATACTTTATATAATACCCTTGGGCTCCACTTTTTTGGTGACTGTCTACTAGTTCCCTACTATAAGCAGTATTAATATTAGGATCACCTCCTTCTCTAGCTTTCACAGTTCTTCACGATCCAACGTGAAACAATGTCCTTTTACTCCCAGTTAATATTTATAAGACAACAAGAGACAATATCCTACTTTTCATATACACTTCCCTCGGCCTCCACTTTCTGCCAGACCGCATCTGCACTATCAGAAAGCAGCCACTGTGTGTTAAACTCTCTCCCTTACAACTACCATTCAGTCTTAGTTTTGTAAGTAAATACGTATTTAATGCTTACCAACTATTGTTAGGTAGAAGTCTTACCAACTATTTAGGTCATCTGAAACTCACTCTGTGGATTACATAATAGGTTCTTCAGGAAAGGCTCATTTGAACAATATTTGCAGAGTCCTGCAAGACCCAGCAACAGTGGATCTGTGGTCCCTATAGCTCAGGGTCAGTTAGGCTAGACATAAAATCCCCGGCTGTTCAAATCCATTGTCTTCTAGCGTAAGACAGGTAAGTCTGTTAACAATCAGGTCTTCTTCCCCATTTTGTCTATATGCCCAAAGAAAAAATTTTTTCTATGAAATCCAACAGATTAATAAAATTTCTCACTATAGGCCCTTCTGGGTTAATTTTCCCTGACAGCAGTGTGCCCTTCCATAAAATTTCACTAGTATTTTATTTCAAGAAAGCGTTCTTGAATTTTAGTTTTCACATTTGTTCTATTATATCACTTTGGCTTTCTTCTGTAGGGGCTGATTATCAGACATACACTGTATTGCATCTGCTGTATTTACTATCAAAAACTACTCCTTTCTCTTGAATTCTTCTTCTCTCTTTCACTATGTCTTAAATTTCAAACAAGGGCTATCCATTGTGTTTATTCACTCCTGAGTTTCTCCTAGTTTAGTTTTCATTCCTGAAATAATTTTTAAAATTTCTTTTTCCTGAATTTTTCACCTTAGCTTTTTTTTTCCATTTTTGTTTTAGCCAATCAATTTTGAGTTTTTCTGATTCTGATTTATACCATTTTTTCCTCACTTCTAATAGTTTTCTTATGCTTCCCAAGCTCATTTTAAATATTAGGGCATCTTTTTCTGTGGTCATACTTCATTGCTTTAAAGGACATTACTGTTATGGGATTTGACTCCTGCTTACTTTTACGTGAAATTAGTTATCCTCTGTTTTTAGAAGGGAAGGGTGGTCAGGACAGCCTTTCAAATTTGGAAGTTCTAGAATCCCTTTCCTGCTGTTTCACAAAGTATTCAATCTCCTTTAGTTTCTCTGGGTGCAGGGCCTTGTTCCAGAAGGGTGTTTTGGTTTGTGAGTTTCAAACTCATAGGTGGCTTCAGCCTAAAGACTTTCCTGTGGTCTGTTACCACTCACTCAGAAATTAGAACTTGTGAAGTCCCCTCCGAAGGTTCTACCTTTTCCTCAGAATGGCCCCTCAAGCATTCCTGATAGTAATTTTGAGGTTTTCTAGCATTCAACGCTTCACAAGACCCTCCGGCGTTCTTCCATGTCTTCCTTCTGTTTCTGATTCCGCAGAAACCTTTTAGCTATTGGTGATTTGGTCTTCTGGTATTTGGGGAATACCTTGTCTCCTGGTTTTATTATAGATGCTGCTTAGTTTTGCTATTCTAGCTGCTCTATCTCTATTGACAGACTGAAGCAAAAAATCAGACCAATTATGTCAAAGCTGCTGCCACCTTGCTCCCGATGGCACTGGAATCTGAATGAATCAAGACTATAGAGATTTTTGCATTCCTTATGGTACATTTTTTCTTTACCAAGATACAAAAAAGTGGTTCTCAATTCAAATACAAAGACAATGAAAAACAGAAATGGGAGTTCTGTAGTTCTATTCAAATTATAGGTCTTACTCTAGGGTCGATGGATGGGCTCTGGGATTCCAGAATGCCCTTGAAATTGTACTCAAATTGAATAAATATGTCCTCTACATATTCTTCTGGAAGAACCACAATGTACTAAAGTTAAGAAGCACTATCAAAGTTAAAATAAAATATAAAGTTAAGAATCCCTATCAAAACACCAATAGCATATTTCAGAAATAGAACAAATAATACTGAAATTTTCAAGGACCCACGAAAGAACCCAAATAGCCAACATAGTCTTGAGAAAGAAAAACAAACCTAGAGGTATCATAATCCCAGGTTTCAAGATACACTACAAAGTTGTAGTAATCAAAACAGTACACAGAACTGGTACAAAAATCACACATAGGTCAATGGAACAGAATAGAGAGCCCAGAAATAAACCCATGTTTATATGCTCAATTAAGCTATGACAAATGAGGCAAGAAAATACAATGACAGAAAGACAGTCTCTTCAATGAATGGTGCTGGGAAAACTACAGCCACATGCAAAAGAATAAAACTGGACCACTTTCTGACACTGTACACAAAAATAAACTCAAAATGGATTGAAGACCTAAATGTGAGGTCTGAAACCATAAAAATCCTATCAGAAAACACAGGCAATGATCTCTTTAATATTGGCCTTAGGCAAAAGCAACAAAAACAAAAAGAAGCTATAGGATTACACCAAAGTAAAAAGCTTCTGCACAGCAAAGGAAACTTAACCAATAAACTGAAAAGACAAGCTACTGAATGGGAGAAGACATTTGCAAATGATATATCTGATAAGGGATTACTATCCAAAATACATAAAGAACTTATATAATTCAACACCAAAACCAAATAATCCAAATAAAACATGGGCAGAGGACCTGAATAGCCTTTTTTTTTTTTTTTAAGAAGACATACAGACAGCCAATAGACACATGAAAAGAAGCTCAACATCACTCACCATCAGGGAGATGCAAATTAAAACGATAATGAGATATCACTTCACACCTGTCAGAATGGCTAGAATCAAGAAGACAAGAAACACCAAGTGTTGTCAAGGATATGGAAAAAGGAATCCTTGTGTAGTGTTGGTGGGAATGCAAATTGGTACTGTGGAAAACAGTATGGAGATTCATCAAAAAATTAAAAATAGAGGGGTGCCTAGGTGGCTCAGTTGTTGGGCGTCTGCCTTAGGCTCAGGTCATGATCTCGGGGTCCTGGGATCGAGCCCCACATCCGGCTCCCTGCTTGGCGGGCAGCCTGCTTCTCCCTCTCCCACTCCCCCTGCTTCTGTTCCCTCTCTTGCTGTGTCTCTCTCTGCCAAATAAATAAATAAAATCTTAAAAAAAAAAAAATTAAAATAGAATCTACTACTGGGCATTTACCAAAAGAAAATGAAAACACCATTTTTGAAGACACAGCCACCCCTCTGTTTACTGCAGCATTATTTACCATAGCCAAGATATGGGAGCAACAGAAGTGTCCATTAATAGATGAATAGATACAGAAGATGTGAAATGTGCAAGTGTGTGCGTACACACACACACACACACACACACTCTGGACTATTACTCAGCCATAAAAAGAGATGAGATCTTGCCATCTGCAACAACAGGGATGAACTTAGCAGATACTATGCTCAGTGAAATAAGTCAGACAGAAAAGGACAGGGGTAGCTGGGTGGCTCAGTTGGTTAAGCATCTGACTTTTGATTTCAGCTCAGGTCATGATCTCAGGGTGGTGAGACTGAGCACTGCATGGGGCTCTGAGCTCACTAGGGAGACTGCTTGAAGATTCTCTCCTTATTCCTCTACCCCTTCCCCCCAAAATTAATCAATCAAAAAAAAAAAGGACAAATACCATATGATTTCACTTATATGTAGAATCTAAAAAAATAATACAAAGAGCAGAAATAAATCTATAAATACAGAAAACAAGGAGATGGTTGCCAGAGAGGAGGGTGGGGGGGGATGGGCAAAATGAGTGAAGGGGGTAACAAGTACAGGCTTCCACTTATGGAATGAGCAAGTCTCAGGGATAAAGGACATAGCGCTGGGAATATAGTCAATGGTATTATAATGCATTGTATGGTGAAAATGGTAGCTATATCTGTGGTGAACACAGTATAACATATAGACTTGTTGAATTACTACCTGTAGACCTGCAACTAATGTAACGTGTCAGTTACACTTCAATAAAAATAAAAATTAAAAAAGAAGCACTTACTTAAAAGGTTATTTCTTCTAGCAGACAAACTGGTGGTCTTACATTGTAGAAAGGGAGTTTGTAGCCTCATTCATTTAAACAACAAATAGGCTCAATGATAGTGTTATATAAGACAGGATGTTAGAAATTTTCTTTCAATCGCTAAACTCATCAGTCCCACAGGATTTAAAACCATATTGTGTGTATATATAGGTCTATCACATGCTATATGGGACAGACTTTATCCTGATATTTAATAATCTGACAGTCACTCTAATAATCTAACCAAAAATGAGAGATCAGGATGTCATGTGAAATTCTAGTTTGTCCTGCCTTTTAAGGAATTTTCTCTCCATTAATTCAACCCAACCCACATTCAAACTCATGGACACAATCCCTCCTGACTCTGTAATTACTGTATTTATTTGAATCCTTTTTTTTTTTTTTTTTTTGGCCTCTAATTTTAATCATTTTCTCTATTTTTCCCCCTTAGGGGCTAACATTCATTTTTCTTTCTTAGCTCAAACACCAACCCCTCCATGAAAATTTTCCTCCCCCCTCTGCTGGGAGTTGCTTCTGGAGTTGTTTCCTCTTGAGATCTCAAGTGCTCTGTGCTTATTTTATAATAATTCCACCATTAAAACTCACTGTTCATATGTCTTTTTTTCCCCTAGACTGTAAACTTCCTGGAGGTAGACTATTTCTTATTTATTTTTATCTATTTCCTTAACATTATTTCTGGATTCATTCTCCTCTCTTCCTATCAGTCCCCAAATACTATCTGGAGTGGTAAATGTGCCTGTAAAGACTGCTTGCTATTTCCCATCTGCCTTCTTTTTTGTTACATGAAATGCAAATGTCGTGGTTAGAGCTCCCAAAGCCACCTTGAAAGCATAAGGATAGGAGCAACACTCCAGGACGTAGAATGCAAAGTTAGAAGAAAAAGTTGAATCCAGCCCTGGATATTGAGAGAAAAATAAATACTTATTAAAAACTCACCATTTTTCAGGTTACTAGTTTAGTTACTAGTAACTAAACACATTACTTACTGATATACCTAGGTAATCAGTAACTATTCAATAAAGCATTCAGAGAATAAAATTTTCTAAAAATGAAATAAGCAACCAGAGGGGAAGAGGTGGGGGGGGATGGGCAAAATGGGTGAAGGGGAGTGGGAGACACATGCTTCAGTTAACAAACTGAATAAACAGGTCATGGGGATAAAAGGTACAGCCCAGGGAATATAATTAATGGTACTGTGATAGCATTGTATGATGACAGAGGGAAACTACACTTGTGGGGAGCACAGCATAATGTATAGACTTGTTGAATCACTATGCTGTACACCTGAAATTGTGTGTCACCTATGATTCAATAACAAAAGTTTTTCCATTAAAAAAGAGACTTATGAAACTAAAAAAAAAGAAGAAAGAAAGGAAGAAAGAAAAGAAAGAAAGAAAGAAATTTGTATAGGACCATATACCCCAAAAGCACTCCAGCAAAGCTCACTAGCAGTTCCACATGGAGAGGCCATGACCTCTCCCCTGCAGCTAGAAAGATTATGGTCCAGCAGACAATGCTGCACCCACAGACCCTACTGAACTAATGCTCACTGAAAGGGCTCTACTGAGATCTCTGTGCACCAGAATCAACGACATAGAATCATGCAGAAAAGATCTGCATAAAGTCAGGAAAAGATAGTCAACTGTCCAGAAATACTAACAAGCACAAAAAGAGAGCTTAAATATGATAGAACTTCAATAATTTACGTAATGCTGCCACCATGTGGCACTTGTTCCCCTCTTTTAGAAATAAAATTTTGTAAAGAAAAAGATGATTGTTCCCCCGCACATTAACTTTCTGAAACACAAAAACTATAAACAACTTTAGTTTGAAATACTAGCCAGGTTTTCTTAAGATGAACTACGTTTAAATGCGAGAGAGATGAAAGTTCTACAAGTCCTGATAATTCTACTTCACCATTCCTCTCTGCCCAACCATGCCATCTAGGGACAAATTAGAGGATGTTATTGTCTGCAGCAAGACACAAAAGAGCTGCAAATTATGCAGGTATAAATTCAAATCAAAAGCTTCTAAAATGCTTTTAGCTTTTTCCTTCTAACTTGAAGGGAAATGTCAGAACACGATACACAAAAAAAGTTAGTTGAACCTGATACAAAGGAAAGTTTCCACACTACTCTAAACCCTCAGGAAGACCAACTAGGAAGGTTATCATGTAAAAAGCCTGGATCAGGTATGTGGCAAGAAAAGGATTTGGGGCAGCCGGATGGCTTAGACGGCTGTGCATCCCACATCAGCTCAGGTCATGATCTCAGGGTCCTGAGATCAGCTTCCCCCACCCCCATCAGGCTCCACATAGGGCATTATGTTCACTGAAGGGTCTCCTTGTCCCCCAGCCTCTGTTGCTCTCTCCACCCCACAAAATTTAAAAAAAAAAAAAAAAAAAGAAAAGAAAACCATTTAAAGGAGTTATGTTACACTTGGTTGAAGATAACCACTTAAACTTAGCTGACAAGATATTTTTGAGTGCTTCAGAGGTCAGTCTTTAATGACAATATGAGAATGCTTCATGAAGGATGGGTCTGTCTTGTTCATCAGGAGAGCACTGGTTCCTGACATTCTGTCTCACACAAAACAAGTGCTCAAGACACTTAAAGAATAGCTTGTTTCTATTACATGTGATCATTTCCTTCTCTAGTAAACATTTTTCTAATATAAGCTCATGTCATTTGCTTAGCAAATCTCTATTTTCCCTAAAATGGAACTTATTCTTGTTCAAATTATTGCAAATTCTGAATTAGAACATTTTTATTTGACTCTATTTGCTACCAACTTTCTCTTAATACTAAGAGTTAACAACATTCATCAAATATTTCTATGTCACAGATTTTTTAAAAATAACATACCATTTAATTCTCACAAGAACTGTACGGTATATATTATTGCTCCCATTATTAAGTAGGCACCTTAAGCCTTAGTAAAGCAGGTAATCTTAGCTGGTAAGGCGGAGGGGCAGGATTTGAGCCCAAAGACGTCAGGCTTCAAGGCCCATGTTCTTTTTCCCCTCCTCAATATAGCCTCCTTTCCTGACATAGGGCTCGGTCTCACAACTCTGAGATCATGACCTGAGACAAAATCAAGAGTCACACATTTAACTGACTGAGACACCCAGGTACCCTGGTTTAGGCATTTTTTAATACAAGAGAGAATAAGGCATTTCTATACAATGGAGAGTCCTGACTCTTATGGTACCTCTATTCTAGTGAAGGAAGACAGGTAATAAATAAGTAACAAGGAAAATATCAGGTAGTTACAAGAGCTTATGGTAGGCAAAATTCTAAGATGGCCCTTAAGACCCCTACCCCACAGTGTACACACACCTTCTCCCAGTTATTCAATCAAGCCCTAATCGAGGTGCTACTGTATATATATATTCTACAGATTTATTAAGGTCCCAAATCAATTGACTTTAAAAAGGGGAGATTCTCTTCAGTGGCCCTGACTTAATCAGTGAGTCCTTTACAGAGTCTAGGCTCCTCTTGGCAAGCACGAGAGGGAGGGACTCCATGTAAGTGAGACTGACTTATGGTTTTGTTTTGTTTTTCTGATTTAAGTAATGTGTACATCCAATGTGGGGAGTCACACGCTCTACCAACTGAGCCAACCAGGTGTCCCCAATTTATGGCTTTGAAGATGGAAGGGGCCACCTGTCAAAGAATGTGAGTGGCCCCTAGGAGTTCAGAGGGGCCCCTGGCTGAGACCAAATAATGAAATGGGAACTTCACTATACCAGGGAAAAGAACTGAACTCTGAGCTTCAAATAAGAACAATGTCTGATCAACACCTTGATTTTGGCCTTGGAAGACTCTTAAACATAAAATCCAGCCATACCATGCCCAAAATTTATTCTCACCATGGAACTGGTAATAATCTTCATATAGCATGATAAGGGAATCATTTCTGGATAATATTCTGTGTGTCCCAGATTATCCAAATCCCACCACACAATAATGATGATAAAGAGAGCTAGCAGTTATTTATTCCTAGATACTAAGTAATACTCTCAAATACACACATACAGACACATGCATTGGGTGCACATGCATACCTTTGATCTTTACACCCACCCTGTGAATCAGGTGTTATGCAAATTTTAAGTAAGTCTGTTGAACCCAGAAATGGTATCTGAGCTGCAGCTGTGTCCCTCATCTGGCGTGCTCTGTGCCACAGGCTTTCTGTAGTTTTAAAGTATTTATGAAAAGGTTCTTTCCTTTTGGCAGGTTTAGACTTCCTGTCTGGTTGGAGTCTTATTTAAAAACAGCACCCCAACTCACACAGCATCATGAAATTTGTGTGTGCAACAGCATTTACCATCTACCTGACAGCAGCTCGGGGCGTTACTGTCTAATGCACAATGAACCAATTATACATGTGCCAAACACCAGGAATGAAACAGGAAGGCAGGCTGGTGCTTCAGTATTGCTGGAGCACAGCATGAAATGTTGGGGGGCAGATGGTAAAGCCAACAAGGTAGGGGCCAAGAGAAGGATACTTGGACATCCTGTAGACAGCAAATATTATTAAAGGGTTTTAAAAATCGAAGTAACATAAGAGCACTCTGGCAGCATGGTAAAGACTGGATTTAACTGGAATGATGAAGCAGGAACACAAATCAGAAGGGATGGAGATATTGTGAATAATATCCAAAAGAAATGGTCACTGAAAGTGGGCCCTAACTGGTTAAGAACCGCCAAGGATGAGGCTCATGTTTTAATCTGAGTACTCTGGGTGGGTGTTGATACTACAACTGAGAAAAAAAAAAAATAGAATGAATCTGGGAGACCTACACCCATCAGTCTTTAAGACCTTTTTTTCACTATATCTCATTTAAAGATGAAGAAGACTGAGATCAACAGATATTCAATACTCCAGATAGGCACCAGCACTTGAACCCAAGTCTCCTGCTGCTTAGGCTTATGCTCCTTCCATGAATGGTAATGCCTCTGAATGAGTTTTCCTTTGCCTGTTTTACGACCACGCGAATGGAAATCAGAGATTTTAAAATCAGAGAAATCCCCTTCTGTATATGAACACACTAACAACTAGGGCAGTATTTTTACAAAATAAGTTTTAAATACTCACTTCAAATTCTTTCACAAAATAACGGGTTTCGCCTTGAATAACTGGCCTGTGATCTAAAAGCCTTGAATGAATTTCTCCAAGGTCTGTAAAGACAAAATGAAATTCAGAGTTAATCCACGCTGGGTGACGCAATCTCTAGGACCTCTAGTTTGTTTTGCTCTTCCCAATTCCCATGAATAGAGGTAGGTTAAAATCTAGTTTAGACTTGGAGTGAGAGGAAATCTCACCCACTGCCAGTAAACTGGCATAAGTACTTCTGGAAGCAATTTGGCAATACCTGATAAAGCTCAAGACATGTATACCCAGCAATTTCATGCCTGTGTGCACACCCCAGAGAAACTCCTACACAGATGAAAGACATTTACAAATGTTTACTACAGCATGAGTATAAGGTCAAAAGAAGAAAAAAAGTTAACAATGGAAACATACTTAGACCACGGGATACTAAAAATCAGCAGGTAAAAATGAATACAGTACAGTTACATTTATTAACACGGATAAATCTCACAACTGTAACGCTCAACAAAAAAGCAAGTTCAGAAGGATAAAGCCATTGTATATATGCAGAAGACACTTCCTGTTGGGACACATACAGAAGCAATAATACTAGAAAGAAAGGCATGAACATGATAAAGAGCAGGGCTCCTCAGTGGCTCAGTGGGTTAAAGCCTCTGCCTTCGGCTCAGGTCATGATCTCAGGGTCCTGGGATCAAGCCCCGCATCCGGCTCTCTGCTCAGCGAGGAGCCTGCTTCCCTTCCTCTCTCTCTGCCTGACTCTGCCTACTTGTGATCTCTCTCTGTCAAAGAAATAAATCTCAAAAAAAAAAAAAAAAAAAGAGAATGATAAAGAGCAAAACCAAGACAGTGGTTACCTTTAGAGAGGAGGGAGAACAATGCAACTAGAGCAAGGTTCCCAGTGAGCTTTGAACGTTTATTTATTAAGATGGGTGGTGAGTGTGCATTATAGGTTTTTGTACTTTTTGGTACGTCTGAAGAAGTTGTGAATTTTAAACTGTTTTTGGTTAAGTCATTCTACTCATCCTACTTTGTAACAACTATAAAATTAAAGAGGTAAACCTCAAACTTCCTGGAGGAAATTAGATCTCCAAATAAAAACATGTATCTTTCATGTTCACTTACTGGCATAGAATACATCAGGGGAAGTATGCTAAGTACAAAAATATAAAGAGAACTATTATTTCTGCTTAAGTCCTTCAATGGTTCATTACCCAGAACACTTCTGTAAGAAAATATAGTTCATTAAAAAAAAAAAAAAAGTTCTATGCTGAGTTAAGTTTGGGAAACATTAGATAAAATCAAGTTAGACACGTTCCTTCACCTCAGATCTTCTGGGAGTCTATAGTTTACTTATATGAACTACTAAAGCCCAAGTGAGGGCAACAGTATGCAGAAATGTGTGGACTTTATTTGGTAAGAGAACCTATGTGGCGCAGGCCCTTCCCGACTCCCCAGCCCCATGCCTCCCTAAGCTTTACAGGACCGTCGTGAGGCAGCGTCCAAAGAAGCCCGGTGCTCAAAAGTCCCCGGCAAGGGAAAGGGGCGAAGGGGCGGGGCCCAAGACTCACGTCCGCGGCTTTTTCGAAAAAGTAGGAGGGATTGGGTTGGTTGGTTGTTACTGGGATGAACCTGGCGTAGGAAACCAGGCAGGCTCTGGCCACCACTCCCCCAACCTCCCACGAACCCAAGGCCGCCCGGAAACTGGGGGTCGTCGTGGAGAGCGGCCCCGGGTCAGAGGGTGCAGCTTGGGAGGTGGAGTGGCGCCGGGCTCCACCACAGCGATAGCCCCACCACTCCGTACCCTTGATAATGAGCTGTGCTGGCGAGCCCGCGGTTCCCAGCGAATCCTTCTTCTTGTCGCCGCCGCCCGGGGTGGCCTCACTACCCACAGCAGTCTCCGAACCTCCGCCACTCATCGCGACCTGCTCCGCCCACCCGCCTCCGCGTTGCGCCTGCGCAGACCAACGCTGCCCGCCTTCCGGGCGCGGATTTTGGGCGTCATCAAAGGGCGTGGGGAAAGCTGAGTCTACTTATCGCGCAGTTGCGTTAGTGTAGCCAGAGATGGGGGCTTTAAGAAGCAGATGCCGCCATGCTAGGTTAGGGCAGATGCTTCCGGAATTGGAACGTTAACGTGAACTTCTGTTAATTTCTCCTTGAACTCGCTGGAATTTATTTTGGTTTAAAGAGGTTGGCAGAGAGGGGTTACAGTCGCAGGTTATTAATAGCGGTAGAAGTATATTATCTCTATTATTACCTGACACCAGTATTTTATAAAGCATTTCGACGTGCATTGCCACGTTTGGTCATCATAGCAGCTCGGGAAAACGGTTTTATCATTTCTAACAAATGAAGAAACAGGGCTAAAGGCTAAGTAACTTGCCCGAATCACTTAGGCTCATTCGTGCCCATGTGAAGAAAAAAAATGTGTTCTTGGTATTTGTATGTGCAAAATTTCGACCGGTTGTTATATGGTCTAAGATAAAATACATGTAATTACGGAAGGGACCGGTTTGCTAGGCAGCTTTGAATTGTGGTCATGAAGTGTCAACTTTGGAGCTGTAGGTATCTAATGGCTGTGGTTTGTTAAACTTCATAAAGTTCATCTTGTAATCTCAACAAGTCTTCATGTTTGTTCTAAGGACAATGTGCCGCTTTGCAGTGGCTCCTTCAACTCTTGTGTTCATCCAGTGGTTCTTTCTAAGAATCATCCAGTCTCCCCTTGTCCCTCTCTTTCTGTACACCTCTTACCCTCCAGGGTCTTGCAGCCTAGTGCTGAAGAAGGAACATAAGCCAACGTTTAGAATATGAAGTCTATAAATGATAGCATGCAGGAAGGTACAGTACACATGTGGGACACCTGGAAGTGGGAGGCAGCCAGGAAAGACTTCCAGAGGAGGCACATATTTGTCCTCAGAATAGGAATGAAGAGGTATTAGTCAGGTTGAGTGAGGAGAAGATGGAAATTGGGGTTTTCTAGCAAAGGAAATAAGCCCAAAGGCAAAGATGCATAAAATAGATGAATTAATGCATGAAATGTACACTTAGTTAATTGCAAGTTGTAGTCTCCCTTGTAACCTTTGTAACCTTTCTAGTCCCAATTTCATTTCCTTAGTTTTAGCATCAACCTCTAGAAAATGTAATTATTTTTAAAGCCCTTCATTTTTCTCCCCACTTCTAAGTACTTTTCTTGCTCAAGCTTTCTTCTGCACCTGCAAATTTCTGCACCTAAATTTCCTTTCAGCTTGTCTTCTTAGTGTCTTTGAAATACTGAAAAACCTGAAAAGTCTCACTATAGTACAGGGAGGTTAATGCTTCTTCCACATTAGTGTGGATGTTAAATATGCAGACTGTAGATTCCACATTCAAAAATTCTGTTTCGGTAGTCCTGGGGTAGCAGCAATCTCTGCTTACCCAACTGCTGATTACTTATAAGTGACAGAAGAATTCTAGGTGCAGTAGTAGTTAAGACTTTGGAACTAGACAGAACTGGATTGAAGTTCTGGCTCTGCCACTTGCCTGCAGTTCCTTCACTGCAAAATGGCAATAAAATATCTGTTTGTAAGGCTGTGATGATTAAAGAAGATAATGCCCATAAAGCCCTTAGTACAATGCTTGGTGCATAGCAAATGCCCAATACATGTTATTAAGACTACTATAATTTCCTCTATCTCCTTTTAAAGCCCTGTATAAACTGTTCTCGTTCTTCCAATCCACATTTATCACCCACCACTAAAAAAATCTTGTACTTTTTAAAAAAGATTTTTATTTATTTATTTGACAGACAAAGATCACAAGTAGGCAGAGAGGCAGGCAGAGAGAGAGGAGGAAACGGGCTCCCTGCTGAGCAGAGAGCCCGATGCGGGGCTCGATCCGAGGTCCCTGAGATCATGACCTAAGCTGAAGGCAGAGGCTTTTTAACCCACTGAGCCACCCAGGTGCCCCAAATCTTGTACTTTTTTTAGCACTCTACAATCTATAAAATGCTAGCATATATCCTATGCCATGTCTCCTAATCTTCTCAGGAAGATTCTCGTGAATCTTCTCATGAACCTCAACCTCTAGTTGAGGTAGCTATTAAAATACCCCCCTTGATTAGTAATCTGAGGGTCAGAGGACATGGTAGAGTATCCAAAGATGACGACAGTGATTCCTTCTCTCCCTATGTACACATGCAACATGCTGCTTTTTCCATCAAGAGATGGAGTTTGTCCCCTCCCCACCCCGCCTTGAAACTGGACTGGCTTTGTTATAGCTTGGACAAATAGAACATGGTGGAAAAAATGTTGTGCTAGTGTTGGGCCTTGAAACACCTGGTAATTTTTACTTTTGTTCTCTTGTCGGGAAGTCCAGGCTGTCCTGCTGTAGTAAGGCCATCATGTGGAGAAGCACTAGAAGATAAGACATCCCATGTAGAGAGAGGCTGTGTGGGGGAAAGCTGAGACAGCAAGCAGTCAGCACAAGGCCCCAGATGTGTGAGGGGGCCCTTCTTGGCTCTTTTCATCCCAAGCATCAGCCTTTTTGAATGCAGTCCCACGACCTGCAGTGGACCTGATCAACACCACACGAAGTCAGAAAACTGCCCAATCTGACCACGGTATTGTGAGAAAGAATGAATTTTGTGGGGGAAATAATACATTGGTGAGAAACAGTAAAATTTTGAGAAATGATAAATAAATAAATTCACTAAATGGTGTGTGTTTCAATTATGCCCACCTCTCCTAGATAGAATTTACGATGGGTTCCAGTAATCCACATGCTCCCATAAGACGGCATCGTAGCTATCAAATAGCAGAACAGTAGCTCTGGTCCTTAGCAATGTAGCAAAGCCCAATCAGCTCGGGGGTCTTTCCACTGTGCCATGACTATGCCAGGCATATTGCTGCTGCTCCTCTTTAGACACTCCCTTCCCGGAATGCTTTCTTTGCCCCTTCTGCCTATTCAATTCAGTAAGGTTTATTATGTTTTATAATAAAGACTTGGGCTGATCTTTGCTCCTGGTTGCTTGGAGATAACCTCTAAATCTTTGGAATATCTCAAGTGACAGCAGTGTCTTTGTTATTCATGGTGGTCTGAGTTTATGCTAACCAGGTCACTCTCAAGGGCCCTTAGATGGCTTGGGGATGGGTGTTGGCCATGCTTGTAGACCAATGGGTGATTAGAGGGTTGGGGCTTTGAGCCATATAATAACAGTTTGACCTCTGGGGAGTGGAGGGGGACTGGGGACTGAGTTCAATTACACGGTCAATAATTCAAGTATCCACACCTAAGTAATGAAACCCCCATAAAAAACTCCTGGACACAGAAGCTCCACTGAGTTTCCCAGTTGATAATCTCCCACTGATGTATCTAGAAGGTGAGGTATATTGAGGATTCAGAAACTTTGTGATTTTGGGACCTTCCCAGACCTCACCCCGTGCATGTACTCATTTGGTTGGTCCTGATTTGTATCCCTTGCAATAAAACTATAATCAGAAGTACAGTACTTTCCAGAGTTCTATGAACCATTCTAATGAATTACTGAACCCAAGAGGGTAGAGTGGGAACCTCCAAAATCTGTAGACCACTGGTCAGAAACATGGGTGGCTTGGAAGCCTGGAGTTTGCACCTGGTGTCTAAAGGGAGGCTGGTCTTATAGGGAATGGTGTCCATTACCTGTGGGGTCTAAGCTAATTCCTGTAATCAGTGTCAGAATTGTGTTTCAACTGAACAAACACCTACACGGCACCCATGATATGCCAGATAACGTTGTAAATGCTCTATACATACTAATTCATTTAACCCTCATGTCAGTCCTTTGAAGTAGGTATTATTATTATCCTCATCTTACAGATGAGGATGCTGAGGCACAGAGAAGTTAAATGACTGCCCAACTTTCATGCGGCAGAAACAGTCTTGGTCCCTGTGCGTGTGTTTATGTGTAGATGGCGGGTGAGGAGAGAGTGGGGAAGGGAGATTGGGAAGGAGAGAAGAGAGAAGCCATTCTATTTATCACTATATGACTACTCTTCTACAATTCTGTTGCTTACAGTCTGCAGATACATGTTCTAGCTGTTTTATCTGTTCTGCATATCACTGACTTATGTTGTTCTCTGGGATGGTTAGGTCCATAGCAAGGAGTCAGAGAATAGCCCCATTGCACCGTGCACTTCAGCAAGGATTAGGGCTGCTGAGAGCATGTCCTTGGACTCTATGTCATCCTGCCAAAAGTCTTGTGTTCTCTCTTGTCTGTCGATGAGATTTTCTGTATTCTCAAATGAAACTTTGAAATAATGATAGATTATCACACAGATGCAAGAAATAATAGATTCCTCGCACACCTGACCTTGCTTGCCTCCAAGGGTAACATTTTGCAAATGGTAACCTCACAACCAGGATACGGACGTTGATACAATCCAGGAATCTTATCCACCTTTCCCATTTTATTTGTATTCATGGTGTGTGTGTGCATGTGTGTATTTGACTCTATACAATTTTTTTAAAGATTGATTGATTGTGGGGGCAGAGGGAGAGCGAGAGAATCCCAAGCAGACTCTCTCCTGAGCACAGAGCCCCATGTGGAACTCAATCTCTACCCTGAGACCATGACCTGAGCTGAAACCAAGAGTTAGATGCTCAATGGCCTTGATGCACCTGGCTCTGTGCAATTTTATCACATGTATAGGTTTGTCTATTGATCATCTCAGTAAACATGTTGAACAGTTTCAAAGCCACAGTGATCCCCATGGGGCCTTTTTGTAATCATACCTATTTTCTTCTCTATCCCCAACCCAACCCTATAATATATCCTCCATTTCTAAAATTCTGTCTTTTCCAAAAAATATTACATTCATGGAATCATACACTAACTACTTCTTGTTTTTAAGAATAGCTGTTCTCACCATGACATTACACCATACAAGATCATTTTCTAGAGACTCAATATCAGACACTTTTCAACCATGGAATTGTAAAGGGATTTTTTCCAGTTCTTGTGCTTTTTGAGAGTTAAGACATCTAAGTCATGGAAATAATGTCAATTTAATAGAAGTAAAGTTCTGACTTCAAGGTAATAGTTGCTACATCCATATAGAAGCGTATGAAAATTAAAAAATAGAAATAAAATGAGCACTTAATTATAAACATACTGAGAACAAAACTGAAATTCATTCCTTGGTATAAGCCCATCAAGGATAAACATAACTGGGGGAAGGGACTTCCTAAATTTATTTTGCTTTTTATCATATCCGCTTCCTGAGATTTCCTCTGGCACATTTTCTGTTGACATGACTGTTTATTCCCTTTTGTTTCACCTATTTATGAAGCAGATGAAAAAAATTAAAAATGGAAAAAAACTAATGAAAGCAAAGGAGAGGAAAAACTTAGAGGGTCTTTTTGGGGTAAGACGGTAAGTATCACTGCATATTAATCTCATGAAATTTCGGGAATGCACCGGGCACACTAGACTTGAGACCTAGGTAGAAGTAGCATGCTGTGCTTTGAGATCAGCTGTCTTCCAGATGGCAGCCACTAGACAGTCCTGTCCTTAATCCTGCTTGTTGCCCCTACAAATGCTTCTGTTGTAGGTACACCACGTGGAGAACGTGAGGCATCCAACTGCAGAGTCTCCACGAAGAGCATCTGTGCTCCTGTGATGGGGCCGACTAGTCAAAACGTAGATAGCTCCAACCCCCCACGCCCAATGGTCACACCTTCAGAAGATGTGACAAAAGTACCAGCTGTTGAGTGATATAGCTAGTCTATAACTGACTGTCATCCCAGCTTGGGACAGGGATAGTACAATGGTCCTCATGGTACAGTCACCACATTGGACCTCTTGAATCATATAAACTCAGATTGGGGCCAAGCAACATGTGATTTGAGAAGTGCTAGGTGATTTACCACACATGCTAAAGTTTGAACCCCTGCTTTAGTGTGATGCCCGTTATGCATTCCCCAAACTTCTGACAAAGATAGTCAACTCCAGAGTTCTTTTATCCAAGTGAACAGGGCTCAAGTTAAATTTTGAAAGCAGTCAGAAACTACGAAGCTGATGAGGCCAACCAGAGGGTTAAAAATCTCTAAGTGACTTGAAGATAAGGGTGTGTGTGTGTGTTGCAGAAGGTTAGGAACTGTGAGGCAGTAGAGGAAGTATAGCCTACATTCCGTGAACAGACTGGTTCATGGACTGCACCAAAGAAACTTTGGAATTGGTAATCCAATGGCTGGAAGTTTGTGGTCTTGGCCAAAGCAAGCCTCTGGCCTTCCTGTTCAGAGCTATGCCTTGTCAAATTACTTGTGTGGCTACTGTATTTCAAGTTTAACTTGGACAGACAGGCCTGCCAGGCACAAATTTCTCAAGCAGATGATGTTAGGGGGGGACAAAAATGATCCACCGTGAGACCGTTAGGACAGATGACACTCAGCGGGAATGGCAAGCCAAATCTGCAGGATCCATAATACAATTGGCTAGCCCTAGGGACCCAGTCTCTTTGAAGTGGAAGAGACAGGACGCATGAACCATCACATTAACTCACCAGGCTGGAAAAGATGCAAAGCTTTCATCCTCCCCACAAAGAAAATATTCCTAAAGGAATCACGATAATGGAAGGAGAAATCCTTGAGACATAGAAAAATAGCCAAGATCTCAAATTCTCCTGATTTCCTGTCTACCTTCTTTGGGCCTCCCTCGTAAGTGAAAGATGAGTTTTGCTAGATTAGGTAGCAGTTGGAATTAGTTTTATTCACCAGCAGTATTGGGAATAAAGGCAGAGCCTGCAGGAATGTGGGCTCCAGCAACAAGTAATCATTATTGCAAAATCAAATTCCCCATCTCATCTCTGATATGCCTGTATGTAACCCTAGAGTTGGGCTTCAAAGTGTTATAAATTCAGCATACAAGACATGGAGCAGTGGGATATAGAGCCCCTTGTGTATCTAAAAGCTCTGCCCAGCAAGAGAGATATATGATGGTAACTTTCTCCCCATTGCTTTTGCAATAAAATTCACCCAGAGCTCCAGGAAGTTAGGAATGTAATTCAGCTTCAATAAATCAAGACTAAAATTAAGATGGCCAGATATGTAGCAGCCTGCTCAGGTGTACGGAGAATTTGAAATTTAGTGCCCTGGTAATGGGTAGGAGCAGATTATCTAATTATGGAGAGAAAGAAGAAATATTGCTCTCTAGGGTAAAAAGCTAAATGCTCTAATCCATTAAACCACACATCTCTGCCAAAGCTGGATTAATATTAAAGTTCAAGTAACGTCTGACTTTTTTTTTTTAAAGGAATGAAGTCAAATGAAAAAAATATATAAATGAAAAAGCTATACTTCACAATATTCTAATTTGACTCCTTGTCAACAAGTTGCGTATTTGATCTTTCAGTGTGATGTACCTGTACCTGATTATAAGAGTCCTATTCTTTCCCAAAAATAGATCTGCTTAAATTTTTATCAACACATCCTAAGGCTTTTCTGGAAGGACTTTCAGCAGGGCTCCCTTGTGCTGCCCTGGCAGTAGGTGGTCTTGCCATAATTCTGCCCCTACCTTCCCGCCTTCATCCCAAAATACTTCATAGTATTTTGTGACAAAAATACTACTTATGTGCCTATCATTGTGCTTAACTATGGCTTCAGATTTCATTAGGCAGAGCCAATGGAGGACCCATGTTTAACAGGGATTAAAGTTGAGAATGTCCATGTATCTGTTAAAAACCTCAGTCCAATAATCTTACTGCCGAATCTGGATGGGGAGGGAGTAGAGTTTTGACCAGAAAGCCAGGTCACAGATGGGTGATTGTGTCATCCCTGAAGCTAAGATACTTCTCCTACCATACTGCAACAGCAGCTACTTGAGATTTACAAACACACAACTTCATAAAATACTTCATGACATCTTGGATGCTTTGGATCGAATTGTGCCTAAAGGCAAATGACCCTTTGATATTTCCTCCAGCCCTATTATTTCTGTTTTAAAACCAGTGTTCAGGGGCACCTGGGTGGCTCAGTGGGTTAGGTCTCTGCCTTCAGCTAAGGTCATGATCTCAGGATTCTGGGATCGAGCCCCACACCGGGCTCTCTGCTCAGCAGGGAGCCTGCTTTCCTCTCTCTCTCTCTCTCTCTCTCTGCCTGCCTCTCTGCCTACTTGTGATCTCTGTCCGTCAAATGAATAAACAAAATCTTTAAAAAATAAAAAATAAAAAAAAAATAAAAGTGTTCATGGCAATGAATGAAAAATTCCTGGATTCTTGACTGAAGAATGTTCCTTCCTTCTCTATTTGAAATTTTTTACCTGTTCTTGAAAGTTGCACGTGGAATGAGGAGATAGGGCCATGTATCTGCTCAGGGCAGTCAAATCAACCCTGGTGTGTAATATGGTGACAGATTATGTCCTCAGCCTCTGAAACTGTACACTTTCCATTCACTTCAGTCATGGTTTAACTGAGGTGTTGGTTCACACGTGGGTTGTCTATGCCCCCAACCTAAGTCCTCAATTAACGTGAGATAACCTGAATGTGTAGTGCCTGGTACAGAGCCTGCAACATTGTAGGCATTCAGTAGATGCTATCTGATTGCTTATATTTACTTTCAAGCAACACTGAGTGGCAGCAGCCTCCCAAACAAACTTTATGTGCCATTTCAGAAATTGGTCACAGACCATTGGATTGTAAATGTGAGCTATAATGTCATTGTCATCCTCAGGGACAGGCAGTTTCTGACATATAGTAGGTTCTAAATAAATATTTGAGGCAGTTTCTGACACATAGTAGGTTCTAAATAAATATTTATTTGAATAAATAAATATTCAAATAAATATTTGAATAGGTTCTAAATAAATATCTAAATAAATATTGATCAGTGATGCAGACTTCTGAGCATCAGAAAGAAAATGGTTATAAAGGGGCATTCACAAATGCACAAAGATTGCCCCACTTTCTTTTAGAGTCATCTTACTGTTCTTTTAGAAAACAAAACAAAACAAAACAAAGAACAATGAATAGAATGCTGCCTGTTTTGAACCGCTTGAAAGATGTGAGGACCAGAGATTTTTAATTTGGTAAGTCATAAGACAAATTCATGTTTAACCAAAATCACGAGATGCTCTGCTCAACCGTCTTGTAGCAGATGGGCTCACGGTGCCTCAGGAACAGCAGAAGGGGACTTAAGAATGTTGAAGGATTTGAGTTTATAGAATTGTGTTTTGATTTTACGACCTTCCATTGCAGTTCTCTGATCACTTTCTGTGTGCTAGGCATCGTACCAAGTAATTTTTATACTTATATAATTTATTGCAAATTAAATCGTGAGACCATAAATTTTTATCTCTATTTTGCAAGAGGGATTTCATGTGCACTGACTTCCTCAAGGTCTCCTGATATATAGCGAGGCTAATGTAAGATTCCATTCCTTAATTTAGTGTATTCAGAGTGTGTAAGTATCTCATTTATTCCTGAAGTTATGTACTCATTTGTTTTATCCAATGCTTAGGGCAGCTTTTCTCCTAAGGTTGGTAATAACTAATTTCTCTAAATGATTTAAGGAGAACCTTACTGGCACATGGGTAGTTTACAGGTTAAGTCTGAGCCAAACTCATGTCTGAATCCCAGCTCCTTGATCCTGATTGTGTGATCCTGCCCAAGTTCCTTAACCAATTTGTGCCTCGGTTTCATTAACTGAAAAAAAAGGGTAATAATTAAAGGAGTGAATTCACTCACAGTACTTAGAATGCTACCTGATACATACTAAATGCTCAATAAATGTTAGCTATTATTGTTATTAAAAGCACAATAGATTTTCCTGATAATTCATGAGTACTGCAGAATTCTAAAATAGCTTCTGAATCATGGAAATTGTGGTCAGTGAAAAGTATTTACTTTATTCTAATTCTTTGCAAACTGATGATCCATGGGGTGTCAACAGTTTACTAATAAAAATTCTTTTACAGATTATTTGGTATTCAGAAGGTATTTTCCCATTTAAATACTACTTTTTGTGACAAAGATACCGAATGCCTATCTAGTATTCCATTTTTCCTTCATCATTGACAGAGCACTAATTTTATTCTGGATGACAATGTGTGGGCCAAAGAACCATGTTTCTGGCCTTCATCCCAGGTGGGATGGCCAGAGATATAAACAGATAGTGCTGACTGAATAGGACTTCCAGGAAAGGCCCTTCAGTTGACTCAGCTGGGGAAAGTCTTTTTGCCCTTCCTCTCTTTCTCCTCTGGGTTTTGATCACAGACCTGATGTCTGGGGCCCTGGTTGTCATCTTGGACTTTAAATTGAACTTGAGAAAAGAAATGACTTGTTCAGTACAGAGAAGCAGAAGGATGGGCGCTGGATGCCTAATACCAGTTGTGGACCGTCTTCTTTCACATGAGAGGAAGACAAACCACTTTAATGTTACTTGGTTTTTCTGCCCCTTACAGCTGTACCTAATAGCAATTCACCCTTGTACTTTGCTCGGTCGCTGCAAAATGGACTTAGAATACTACAGTCCTTCAACAAACATATGCTGAGCATCTGTTGTTGCATGCCAGGCATTGTTTTGGGGCTGAATATGATAAGGGAAGAGTCTCTGCCCTCAAGGAATTAACGGCCTCACGGAAGAGATAAGTAATTATAATAGTACAATGATCTCAAGTGCCAGAATCAGGAGTAGGAGATGGGTTGGTCAGGATAGACCTGACTTTCAGGAGCCCATGACATAGTTGAGTATCAAGTGAGAAGGGAAGGGCATTTCTGGCACAGAAGTATCTGACGGAAATGACCCAAGATACACTGCAACACTTCTACAAGCAAATGAACTGTTTCTGTTTTAGGTGCCGAGAGTATTATCTAACTTTTGCTTATGGGAGCCAGGTCTTTACATTTCTATCATACCATCATCCTCTAAGAATCCAAGTTAGTGACAGGCAGTCCTGCCATATAATAGCAGTGGGTACTATCTGTGGAAGCAATGCTGGGCCCTTGCATAAAGAACTGACTAGCAGATGTAAAGATACCTATACTCACAAGATAGACATGGGAAGAAAGCGCATTTGGCAAAGAGGTAGACAGGTGTTATCCTTTCCTTAAGCTGACTGGAGGAAACGGCTGGAAAGGAAAGGCTGGGTGCCCATCTCTTGTCTATCCTGTCCTGCTCCCCACCCCTCCCGCCCCTGCAGTCCTGGGAGCAGAGAGAGAAGTGTTAGAGGAAGGAGGAATTTGCAGCAGTGAAACATGACATGGAATGCTTGTAGCAGACCCTGCTGGGACAGTGGTTTGCATGAAAAGTCATAGACTGGGTCTGCCTCTATGGCACACATACTAGCTTCCAAGACTAGACTCCTTTAGTCTCAGTGTGCAAATATAAGTTTACCGTTTCTAATTTAAAGGCTGTGTTATAAAATTAAAAATGCTCCCAAGGGCAATGAAATGTGAGATCTAATCTGATAAAAACTGTCCCATCTATTACAGAAGATTCACCCACAGTTGGCCTCTTAAATCTGACTTAGTAACATGAAGGACAAAAATGGGGGGCGGTCTTAAGAAACTGTAGTGATGTTAGGCTTTTTCCGATGTATTACCTCATTTAATCCTCCTAACTTAGAGTCAGCTTTATTTTTATAGATGAAGGAAATATGGCTAACTGATTTGCTCAAGGTCATATAGCTAGTAAGTGATAAAAGCAGAACTCAACCACAGGGCTGTCTATTTCCCAAATCTCTGTTTTCATTGACCTTTGAATTGTATACTACTCAGATTCAGCACCAGCACCAAAATAGTATGAAACAGTAAAGCGCTAAAGGCTCTATTTTTTAAGAAGATTTTATTTATTTGAGAGAGAGACTGTGTAGGAGAGAGAGAGAGAGAGAATATGACAGAACATGAGCTGGGATGAAGGGTGGGGGAAGAGGGAGAAGAAGACCCTGCTGAGCAGGGAGCCTGACGTGGGGCTCCATCCCGGGGCCCAGGGATCATGGCCTGAGCCGAAGGCAGATGCTTAACTGACTGAGCCACCCAGGCGCCACTCAAAGGCTTTATTTTCCTTATTACTTGGAAATATCCGATATTTAGCTTTCAATAACTGATTACTTAATCAGCCAGCAAGTGTTAAAATGTATACATTTGTTAATAACACGTCTTCGTTTTTTACAGTGCTTCAGCAGCAGCTTTGAGTTGGCTTTTAGTTTAGAAAAATCTAGATCGTTGTCAAGCCTGAAGTTAGAAAGCAGTAATTTCCCCTCCTGTTTTTATTCCCTGCATATTCCACTGAGCCCAACAACAACAAAAGAACCATTAACTCCACTGAACAAGTCTTACTCCAGCTCCCTCCAGGGCACTTCAGTAGTTAGTTTCACCTCAATGAATACTGACTACAGGAAAGAAAGAAACAAAGAAGATTTTTTCAACCACATTTACTGGCTCACATAAATATTTGAAAACGAATCCATCTGTTTTCTCTTTCTGTGTCCTTGGCACAATTTATCACAGTTCTTATTACACAAATTACTGTAAATATCCATAAGGGGAAAATGAATTGTAAAATATGAGAAGGAGGCTGATAAATAGCCAAGTTTGTCAGCCACTTGAAAGGACTATTTTTTCCCTTAAGATTAAGCCACTGATTTGCAAGTTTTACTAAAATAAGTTTCATCTATTAAAAAAAAGGTTAATTTATAACTTGATCTCAAGTTTTGACAGTTGAATTTTTACATAAAAGCTGCAAAATTTCAACTAAAGAACAAATAAAACATTCAGAGGTAAGTTTATTCCAACTTCAGCAAATAAAGAATGACTGCGTATCCATTTACGTTATTTCTCTGGTCCAGAATGATACACTTTCCATTTAAAATATTTGTGATCACGCTTCTGTGTGTCATGGACAGCTTCTAGTGGGCATTGGTATATAGTCTGTTCTTGATGAAGACAACAATGGACAGATGTTGCCTGATCCCTGGATAATGCTGAATGTGACAAAACCAGCGAGACACATTAAGATATTTCTCCTTTTCTTGAACTGTCAGGTCAACCTAAACAGAGATTAAAAACACACACAACACAGACATTGCATAAGAACAATTTTCAAAATCATTTGCGTACAAGATAGAAAACTCAGGGAGAAAAATTCCAGTTCTCAAAAGCCAATAGATTTAGATAGGAGTAAGAGTTTCAGCCACTTAGAAGAGTCATTTGTTTGATGCTTTTACGTTCAGTTCAACACCAGGAGTGCCTTTTAGGGAAGTCTCAAATTTTCAACAAACGCAAGAATTACATTAACCCAGCATCTGGAGGTCCAAGTGTTACAGAACTTGGGTTCCCTCAGTGCCCAAGTCTGTGCTGCTTCGAAGAATGAAGAGGTCCAGATGAAGACTGGTGGACAGCAAAGAAAATATTGAGGAAGAGTATGAAGTTCCTGGAGAGGAAGGGGGGCCTGCGTGGGCTGCCCTCGGAGTTTCTAAGTTTGGGGGGTTTTATGAACTCTTTTGCAGAACTTTCTTAAGCAATCAGGGTGTGCTGAGTCCGGCCAATCAGGGTTTTGTTCAAGTACGTATGTCTATTAGGTTAATGTCCATGTGCTGATGGTCTTTTTTTTGCTGACATCTGGGAGCTCAGGTCTGAACTACCTCTTGCCTGTGATATTGACAGATACTTCTGTGGTTAATTGTCTTATTTTAGAACGTTTTGCAGAAGTCATTTCTGCAAAGGCTGCAAAGCAGAATGTTGGTATGATCCTGTCTAAGCTGCAAAACAGGATGTTAGTGCTGTTTTATCTTAGCTGTTCTGACTCCATATTTTCTTGTTCGGGCGCTGGCTCTGATCATCAAACTAACAGAAAGAGTTTTGTTTTTTACTTTTCAGAAAGGAAGATAGGAGAAAGGAAGACAATAGCTTTCAAAAGACTAAGACATTAGTTCTTTCTACAATATTTTTTAGCAAATCCAAAAGCAAGTTTTATTAGGCTTTAACATGCTTAACAAGGGAATACCATGTAAACTTGAAAAAAATATACACTTCCTTTCTATTAAACTCTGGGGAAAAACTGTATTCAAGGAGACAATGACCCACTTAATTTCAAGTGATTATTGCCAAACACAAGAAGGAAGGGCTATTTCCAGTGGCATATGCCTCAGATGAACAAAAGACCTTCTCAATTTGGTCTGCTACAAAACTGAACTCTATCTCCAGTGAATGTAGTATGTCACACAATTTCCTGTCAAGCTACAAGAATGCCCAAAGATTTGGTTAGAGAAAGATGAAAAAAAGAACAGCTGGTGCCGATCATTTCACTGGGCTCCAATTCCAGAGTAGGTGACTCAGAAACTTTTCTCTGAGACAAATCTTGGACTGGAATCATAAAGAGTTGTCAGATAAAGAGAGAGCCAATGGGGCAGTAACTACAGCTATGACCCATGTTTAAGAATAGGGTAGCTGGGGCACCTGGGTGGCTCAGTGGGTTAAGGCCTCTGCCTTCGGCTCGCGTCGTGATCTCGGGGTCCTGGGATCACCCCTGCATCGGGCTCTCTGCTCAGCAGGGGGCCTGCTTCCTCCCTCTCTCTGCCTGCCTCTCTGCCTACTTGTGATCTCTGTCTGTCAACAATCAATCAATCAATCAATCAATCTTAAAAAAAAAAAAGAATAGGGTAGCTGGCTCCTTTTCATGTTGTTAAATTAACATTTACTCAACTACTATTACAAGTGTTTGTAAAACGGACTGGCATATTCACACAAGAGAAAAAAAAAACCCTCCTGGTTCAAACACGTTAGCAGGCTGCTTGTTGTAAGGTACGTCTAGTGAGACAGACGTCTTGTGGCTGTTCAGAATTTAGCATATATTCATGTCTATAGGCAAATACTCTATGTTACTGAGTCAACAACACTGAAGGGCAAATCACTCTAGTAGGCAAAGTGTATTGCAGAATACAAAACAGTATTAATAAAATTAAAAGCAGACACATAGTATTCTCTCAATAAATGTTTACTTGAACTCATATTCCCATTTCATATTTACTATGAGGTAATTTAAAAAGAAAATTGATATATATCATCCTGCTTTCCTTTTTACCTTAGATATGAGGATATTATTCTATCAATATCTGATATCTGAACATTGCCTTTGGTGGCCTTTGATGTCCAACTCTGTTGGCTCAGTTTACCTAAATTATTAGTAGTGAGTCTCCTGCTTTTGCTACATAAAAAAAAGTTAAGTTTCAGATGTAGATCCTTACTTACAAGCTGCTAAACAAATTATAAATATCTTGTTTAAGGTAGTATAGGGTTACATCTAGTTATCAGAAATATGTTACTATAACTGTTTCACCTATAATATCATTCATCTATGGCCTGGAGGTACAAAATTAACACATTACTCAAAAAAATTGGCCAAGAATGTCTTTTCTTAATATAAAAGGTACTTTTTATTAAAAGAGAATTCATGGCTTCACATATGAAGAATTATCTTATCCCTAAGAATTATCTTACTCCTAAGATTTATCTTACTCCTAAGAATTATCTTATTCCTGGTCTGTACACAGGAGGCAAATAAACAACCACTACAGAATAAACTAATCATCAGTTTATATTTCGAAAGGTAAAACATATTTGTAAACATATGTAAACATATTTTGTAAAAGAGCTGACATTTCATTCTTTTTCTAAATCGTTCCCATATGTGAACCTCATCACTGACTTCAAAAGAAGACACAAGATTTTTTAAAAATCTCAACAACTAGTAAACACAGTGACAAATCTAACAGGAAATGGGGGGTGAGTTTTCTTCATTCAAACATACATACATATGTACATACATATATTTGAAATCAACTTCAGCAAACCTCTTTCGCGAAAACAAGATACTACACACAACAAAATCAATATTCTCCAACTTAAAAATTTCACACTAAGTCTCTAGTGTAAGAATTATGCGTAGACTCATGGCACAAAGGAATTTGTCATTTTTTGTTTTTCTGGGGGTACAAAATAAATGTTAAGATTTTTTTATTTTAGAGAGAGAGCAAGTGAGTGGGGGGAGAGGAAGAGACTCTCCAGCAGGTTCCCCACTGAGCATAGAGTCAAATGCAGAGCTCCCTTCCACAACCCTGAGGTCATGGCCTGAGCTGAAAGCAAGAGTCAGACGCTTAACTGACTGAGCCACCCAGGAGCCACGGTACAAAGTAAGTTTTATTCCAAGAGGTTCTAAAGCTTCTGCTAACATTTCCAATTTATTCCAATAATTTTTAACTAGATGATCTACTTCAGAGAATGTAAAGCTGTTCATTTTCCCTCAGAAAAGTTAGCCAAAAATACACAAGAACTTTCCCAAAAGGTTCAGGTTACCACTTACCCTCTTTTTAGTTTAAACTTTGGAGCCTGTCCCATGAATCTGAGAAATTTATAACTGATCTCTATCTCTGCCACATTTTTGGTAGACATTTTTTTCTGAATTTACCGTAAACAAACACAAAACAGATTCCTCCCCTGCAAAGAAAAACCTTACAATTTTTTAGAACTTTTTAGATGGAATCCCCTGGGCCCTTTCATATACAACATTGGTCTTCCAGCATCCCTCTCTAGTTGGCTAGTTTCTTTTCCTTTCTTACAGAAGGAAACACAATGTGACTTTTCAGTCACCACTTCCTGTTTCTTACTGGCCCACATGCCAGTGTGTCTATAGCGACGATGCTTGGCTCCTTCTACCTAATCATCCCTTTTTACTTATATTGGCTCCCTATATCTAGTCTGAACCTTCAAAGCCAAAGAGATGATATTCGTAGTCACCAATTTCCCACGGAGACATGTGAGCACCATGTTAAGTGACCCATTCTAGATTGGGGCGAGAGGCCGGTTTGCTACCTTCGGGACATTCTTTACGGTTGGTGCTCCTGGACTGCACTGCAGCTGTTTCTTGTACTTTTCCTTTCTTTCTAAAAGAACAACGTACCTCCACTGGTGTTCCTAACTTCAAAACAAATGTATTTTAGTTGATAACAATCTCATGGTCAAGCAGCACATAATGCTACAAAGGATTTCAATAATCTTGAGTAACAGTCTGTTCACAGGGACGGCTATCTATGAGTGCAATCACTTTAAGAAAGCAATGAGTCACTGGTAGGATAATAAACAGCCACGCTAACTGGCAGTTTCACAAAGGAAGAACAACGTAATATTCCTCAAAGGGAATTAAGATAGACCAGATCTTATAATTAGAGTAACTTAGCCACAACTAAAATTGGGCTCACAATGAAACAAAATACTGTGGGATTATCTGATGACTTGAAGGTTCCCTGACTGCTGTTTTGTACACTGTGCTGATTACGTATTAAGTATTTAATAATGGGAACAAATAAATGAAGGAATGCACGAGGGCAAAAATAAATATACTGCCAAAGCAAACAAAGTACAAGAAACTGTCTCGTGAATGTGAACAGGTAGCCAACCTGAGCTACACATGACTCTGCCTGAACTTAATACTGAACAATCACCTTTTTCTCATCTGGATATATTTACACCTAAGTCAAGAGGGATGTCATTTAACACCACTGTGCAAGTCTATCACAGCAGAGCTTTGAGTCTGTGAGGAGTTCCTTAAGAAGGTGTTTATTTCTCAGATGTACTTTACCTGCACACAGACCAGGCTGAGAGAGATGTTTTGGTTATGGACTCATTTCATGAACGCATAGGGACGGTAAGCTGAATGGTTTACATATCACTCTACTCACTGTTATTTTGAAAAAGAAAAGCATAATATCCTTCACAATATCCTAGTCACTACATGTAAAGGGGATATACATCCCAAAACAGGAAACATAAAGGGGCACATTATCATTAAATATTGTTAATGTAACCTGAATTTTAACATGCTGCATGGAACAAAACACTTCTAACCTGCATGAAAATCAAACGCCCTCCAGGGCACCTGAACTTATAATTAAATAAATCTGTAGCCTGTGCTATTACTATTTTGCTTTATAGAATTATGACCTTGTTCACACTGCTGGCCAAAAAGTTCCAGACAAGCTCCCTCCTCCTGAATATTTCCTTTCCCTACTGCATGACCCGCATAAGCCAGAACAGAGAAAAACTAAATACACACTTGGTTTGCAAGAGTTACACTTTATTACATGGGAGAAATGCTTTCCTTAATGAGAGCTCTATGCCACAAGAAGCCAGGCCTTCACGAGCCTGCTGACAGCATCACACATAGGATTAGAGATGACATTTCTCCTAATATTAAGCTTTTAAAATTAAGTAATGCCATGTTTAAATGTTTTAAACATGCCTACAAGGGTGCTGTTGTTAGATATAAGTTGTTCTTTTGCTCCTCTAGAAAGTAGCCATGGTCTTAACAGTGGGCTTGCCCTCAAGTCAAGCAATGGACACCTCCTAGTTTAAAGACCGTAGATTTGCCACCGGGATAAAGATGGGTAGATACCGTAACAGCAAATTCTCTTTAGCTAGAGGCTTTTGTATTTTGAAATGATGTAAACTGTGCCACGTCACCATTCTACATTAAAAGTTACTAAAGTATTTTGAATCTAGAAAATAAGAGAAGGCTGCTGTGATCAAATTTACTTCAGCTCTACTTAAACTGTCTTTACATTCGAATAAGGTTTTAGAGTTAATCATACTGAAGCATAAACTAAAGACTGCACTATAAAGATATACAACCTAAAACAGGAAGTACGAAGAGGAAGAGACTGCTAAGTATTGCTGATCTCAAAAAGCATCTAGTTGTAAGATGCATTGTGCTCAGAGCTGGAAGGGGTACAAAGAGAAATAAGACATGATCCTCCTTAGTCCCCTTAGTTTGCTTAAAATAGAGTCTTATCTCTTCAAAGTACAAGGAACATTTGTTCTACTTTTTTCCGGTTGTACCAATAATTATTAGTAACTCTCCTTTCACTGTCAAAACTATTGTTTTAGATGAGAAATCAGATGGTCATCCTACTTATAGGCAAGATTTATATTCAAACTTATCATAAACCTTCTAAAACAACACAAATTCCCTTAAATAGCCAAAGGCATCCAAATCCTGCAGATATTTTTCTGACAATTTCGTGATTCTCCATTTTACTTTATTCTATTTGCCTCTTTAAGTTTTCCATAATATTCTGACCAGAAATTAGCACTTTGCCTTATTCAGTTCTTTTCATGTGAAACAGTCTTACCTCTGTGAAGAGATCAACAGTTGCTTAAAAATAGGGTTTTGTATTTATGTCTCTCAAGAACAGTATTATGGACATATATAATGAACTCAGTAAATATAGTTGTAATAATAGAGACTAGCAGTGATTGAAAGATCCTATTAGGTGGTTACCATGATAATGTTATAGAACTGAGCACAATCCCTTAGGGATTTTAGAGAAACGATGTTTAATAAGTTGAGTAAATCCACTGAGGAATTAGAGCTTGAGGGGGGATGAGGAAATGTTATCATACATTATGGTATTTGATGGTGTATGACAGGCGTCCCCATACACTGTGACACCTGCAGCAGAAGATGAAGTTTGTTTTGGCCCCTCCCAAAACCCAGGCTGTGTCTTTGCACAAGGCACTTGATGTTCCAAGCCCGAGTTTCCTTCTCTATCATAGAAGGATAATATTACTAGCCCCATCTCCTTTCGAGTTATGAGGTAAACTGAAAGATCTAGAGGAATCCGTTATGTTATTCAGTTTACAGAGAAGAGGGCAGATACTATGCATGTGGGAGGAATTATGTCAGACGGTGGTATTACAGATATGAGTTGCTGCGGCATCTGGCTCAAGCAGTTTACGATTTAAGAGACAGAAATTTTCCAAGAACGACAGCAAAAACTGAAACAAACCAGAGCTTGAGGGAGTCTGTGAGACACAGAGAGAGACAGAGGTAAGGGCACTTCAGTATGCTTCAGGAGCCTGAGAGGGCTTTACCAGAAGTCAGTGCTGCAGCTGAGTGACACCTGCAGAAATGTGAACAAATTTGGGAGCCAAAGAGAAAAGCAGTGTGAGGATCTTGAGGACAGGGAGCACAGGTGAGAGACGAGGGAGTATGTTATGGCTGAGAGAGGGGTGTGTGGGGAGAACAAGGGCAATGAGGCCAGCAGGAGAGGAAGGGTCAACATGAAGGAGGAGCTCCCATCCCAGGCAGTGAGGAGCTACTTAATTATTTTGAGAAAGACACAATTGTGAGAAAAATCACTCCAGTGGCAATGCAGATGGACTATATGAGATGAGAATGGTGGCAGGAAGCCATTTCATAGCTCTGACAGAAGATAATGAATTCTGGAACTAGGGCAATGTCACCCAGGATCACAGGAAGACATATGACAGAGGCATCCAGGAGGTGGAAACAAAAGAACCTGATTAATTAGATACTTGAGGTGCGGAATACAGAAAAATGTATGGATTATTTTTTTTCCACGGGGAGAAGCTGGGTGTTGGGAAGATGTTTAGGAGCAGAGAGACTTAAGGAAGCACAAACTCTGGAGCCAAACTGCCTGGTTTCCAGACCAGGTTTTGCCACTAACTGGGTGATCTCAAAGAAGATATCTGAACTCTCCGTGCCTCCCTCACATCATTTGTAAAATGGGGATGATAATAATAGCACCTACCTTGTAGGGCTGCTATAAGGATTAAATGGGTTAACATTTATAAAGCATGGAGAACATAGTGAGTGCCATATAATGTTTGTAAATAAATTTAAGATGGGATAAAATTTTAAAAAACTGACCAGAGGACATCTGGGTGGCTTGATTGGTTGGGCGTCTGACTCTGGATTTCAACTCAGGTCTTGATCTCAGTGTCCTGGGATCAAGCCCCAAGTTGGGCTCTACATTCAGTGTGTAGTCTGCTTGAAGATATTCTCTCTCCCTCTGCCTCTACCCTTCCCCCATTGCACTTCTCTCTCAAATATATAAATAAACTAAAAAAATAAAGAGACTGACCAGGTAAGGGGAAAAATTGCACATATGGGAAAGAAAGGATACAAAATTTGGGACAAGATCCAGAAACGGGGCAGGAGGGTGAGTTCAGTAAGAGGGCAGTGAAAGGGGACAAGGTAGATGAGGACGAGCATGCAGTGGGCTGGAAGATGACGGCATTCGAATCAACAGTCTCCAATTTGTAGGTGAAAGAGGGAGTACGGCTCTGTGATAATGACTGAAGATAAAGGGGGAAGGAAAGGATGGGGTTAAGGAACGTACTGAAGGTCTGGAAATATGCCTGGGAGCAACGAAAGAGCTGATTTATAGGAGAGCCTGGCTGAACCTGGATAGTATAAATTTATAGTGGTACCAGTCTCTACTTTGGGATGACTCCAACAGAGCTCAGCCTAGCCATGGGACTGAAGGCATTTATTAGAACTGAACAAGAGGTGGGGATTTACAGGCATAGGGTGGTGAATGCACCATGGAGCAAAGAAGCTGCAGATACTTACAGAAGTTACATAAAAGGGGATCTAAGTTGGATGGGGAAAAAGTATATGGGTCTGGAAAATGCAAAGGAATCCAATTGCTTCAGATAATGATGGGATTAGTGCATAAGAGATTAAGAACTAAGGATTAGAGGCTGCACAGAATATGGGGTACTGCAATTAAGATGATAGAAGGAGAGTGGGATGGTGATGATGGGGGCCAGGCAATGATGACGGTCCAACTCAAAGGGTGGCAAGAGAAGTAGGTGTGAACAAGAGTAGAAACAATGATAGGAAGTAAACACTTTAAAGAACAGAAAGCTACTATATTTGATGGAACTGTAGAAGGAATATGGCATAACATACCTTGTATAGAAATAATTCATTTTTATTTGAGAAGATGAAAATGCAATTGATTTAAGACAAATAAAAATCATTCTGAACATTACAGAGAAAAAAGCTAACAATACTCACTATAAAGCGATGAAGTCCATAGTACAATAGGATATCTGCTAAGGTAAAGTTATATCCTGTAAGGTAGACTTTATCTTCAAGATATGAATTAAGATCCTAAAAGAAACAAGTAAAAAACAAAATTTTAATTTAAAAATAAGTAATAATTGGGTGGCTCAGCCAGGTAAGCATCCAACTCTTGATTTCAGCTCAAGTCATGATCTCAGGGCTGTGAGATAGAGCCCTACAACAGGCTCCACACTCAACACGGAGTCTGAGATTCTCCCTCTTCCTCTGTCCCTCCACCTACTCATGCTCTATCATGTGTATGTGTATGTGCTCTATGTGTATGTGCTCTATCAAATAAATAAAATCTTCAAAAAAAAAAGACAGTAATTATAAAGTTAACTACCATATCACTGGACTTCAAACATTTAGAAGACTATGAGAAAACAAAACACTCCTTTTTAATTTGATAAATTTAATATGACATTAATAGATTCAGAATCAAAGGAATGGATCATATACCAGTCACCTCATTTTAAAAAATAGGGTAAATGTTATTAGTCTAATTTTATTTTAAAGAAATAAGAAAACATTAAAAAATGCTGTTCAAAATGCCATCTATGACCATTTCAAAGATACCAATTTTGGGAGGGGCAGAAATAATTTTGTAAATTATGTTGTTATATTTACTTTTTCCATTAAAACATAAAAGCTCTTCAACAATTTCTCTTAAGAGGATTATAATTTATTGGTTTGCTGTATTTTTACATATGTATATTTAAAAATTTTTAATTGTAATACAATCATGTTTCCATCTTAGCCACTTTTAAGTGTATAATTCAGTACATATCACTGTTGTGTAACCAGTCTTCAGAATTTTTTCACCTTGCAAAACTAAAACTCTATTCTATTAAACAACTCCCAATTTCCCCCACACCCCATACCCTGGCAAACACCACTCTTTCCGTTTCTATGAATTGGCAACTTTAGATACCGCAGGTAAATGGAACCATAGGGCATTTGTCTTTTTGTGACTAGCTTATACTTAGCATAACACCATCAGGGGTCAGTCATGTTGTTAACAGGAGTTAGAATTTTCTTCCCTTTGGGGCTAAATAGAATTTCATTGTTTACATATATACCACATTTTGTTTATCTAGTCATCCGCCAATGGGCCCTTCTAGGCTATCATCAATAATACTGCTATGGATGTGGGTGTATATACATCTCTTTAAAGGCCACTTTGAATTATTTTGGGTATATATCCATAAGTAGAATTATTACACACACACACAATAATTCTACTTTGATCTTTCGAGTAATCAGCATATTGTTTTTCATAGCAACTGCACCATTTTACATTTTTAACTGGGTTCTTTGTTTTTTTTATTGCTGGGCCATAGGAGTTCTTTATATATTTTAGATATTAACTCTACCAGTTACATGATTTGCAAATATTTTCTCCCATTCCATGGGCTGACTTTTCACCCTGCTGATTATGTCCAGTGATGCAGAGAAGTTTAAAATTTTGATGTAGTCCAATTTATCCATTTTAACTTTAGTTGCCTATGCTTTTGGTGTCATATCCAAGAAATCACTGCCAAATCAAATAACATGATATTTTTTCCCCTAAGTTTTCTCCTAAGAGTTTTATAATGTTACGTTTTACATTCAGGACTTCAATACATTTTGAGTTAATTTCTATATTTCGTGTAAGGTAACATTCCAACTTCAACTTCATTCTTTTACAATTGGAGATCTAGTTTTTCCAACACCTGCAAAACTCCACAGTTTTTTAAAAAAGATTTATTAATTTATTTGAGAGAGCGAGAGAGAATGCAGGTGTGGGTGTGGGGGAGGGGCAGAGGGAGGGAATTTTCCAGCAGATGCCATGCTGATTGTGCAGCCCCATGCAGGGCTCCATCTCACAACATGTGAGATCATGACCTGAGCCAAACCAAGAGTCTGACACTTAACCAACTGAGCCACCCTGAAAGATTCCAGGTGTTTTTGTTTTTTAAAGATTTTATTTATTTATTTGACAGAGAGACAGAGATCACAAGTCAGCAGAGAGGCAGGTTGGGGGCAGAGGGAAGCACCCTCCCCGCTGAGCAGAGAGCCTGATGTGGGGCTTGATCACAGGACCCTGAGATCTTGACCTGAGCCAAAGGCAGAGGCTTAACCCACTGAGCCAGCCAGGCACCTCAAAAGACTCCAGTTTTAAACACCACTTAAACCTACAGAAACCTACCTTTGCCATTTGTTCTCCAGACCACAATCATCAAAAGGCAATTTAAGTTATATACACAATCTTTAACAACAACAACAAAATACTACTAAGCACTGAGCTCCCTCAATGGTGAATAAATACTTTTGAAGGAAAAAAAGAACTAAAGTACATGTTAAAAAATGAAATAAAAATCTTAAGAAATCCTAATCCAAATCAGAAGTAAAGTCTGACAGAACAACATGAATTAATCAATTACCTCCCAGAGAAAATAAAAAATGTAGATTAAAAAAAATCACATGAATACTTTGGGTTCCTCTCAAAATTAACATATAATTTAACAGCACAGGAATTCATGATGCATTGATTATGCTGCATTCAAATCAAATGAGACAAAAGATTCCTATAACCTTTAGACAAAGGTTTATAAATCAGTTACATGGTTTATTATCACGTATTCTCACAGGCTCCTCCTCTAAGGACTAGTTACAGAACACTGCTCAGTGGTCGATAGCATTTATTCCAGAAAAATGCCTTAAACTGTAGAGAACATTTTGTTTTCTCAAATCACATCCCAAATATCGGGCACATGGTAGTTCCATATATTTGCTGAATTGAATTTAATCTCTTTGAGTATGCCCATATCTTCATCTAAAGACAGTAATTTTCAAAACGCTATATAAACATGGAATTGCTAGGGTTGGTACAGATGAGGGCATAAAGGTATTGGATAAAAATGAGACAAATGCAGAAAAATCAAAGTAAAATTTGGGTACAGAGGGTGAAATAGACTGGTATATAAGGAGCTACCACTTAAATTCTAGAGTGATCTGTGAATGGAGATGTTTTCTCTCCAAGTGTCTTCAAATGAAACAACCTGGATAAAGTTAAGAATAAAACAAACATATCTTCAATTTAATTTTAAGAAGCATGTTTAAAAAACGTCTAAACCAGTAACTGAACACTGCTCTGTACAGAGTATATTTTCTTAAAACAGAATCCATTGTAAGTTTTTGTTATAGAGACTCTCAAGGTTGTCGTCTTTAAAATGTCTTTATAATTAAAATTTTTCTGATTAATGATATAGTTCAAATCTTCTCTGCCATATCACAGAATTTCACATATTCAGAATATTCACAGAACATTCAATATTCATTTGTTTTAAACAAATCTTTCGCATGCCACTACCAAAATTTAACAAACATTTCCCCCATAGAGTTCTACCTGAGGTTTTGTTTCCTAATTAGTATTAAACTTTCTAATAACATTGAAAAAGCAGGTAATAAACAGCTATATATTCCCCATCTAGATTCAACAACTGTTAGTGTTTTGTAATGCCTGTCATTTTGAAATTATATATTACCTTAATTATGAGCCATTTTTAAACTTAGAATAGCGGTTTTAGCCTGAAATGGAACTTTAGAGAGTAAGAAAGTAAGTAATATGAAGATAAATAGCCTGGTATTAAAAATGGGCAAAGAATGCATACAAGGAAATTTTTAAAAATTATTTAAATCCTGGTACACCTACATGAGGCAATACTAACAGGTTATCAAAAAGACAGCATCAGTGAATATTTTGTGGACATGAAAGATGTTTGCAACTGTCAGTGAACAAAAAAATGCAAGTTACAGCAGCCAATAGCTGCTCACTTTTAAAACACACACACACACACACACACACACACACACACACACACACACATATCTTTATGGAAAAGAAAAGCATGGAAAGAACATGAAAGGATTTCAATAAATATCTGATGACCAAGTTTAAGTGTTATCAGCACTTCTCTCTTGGTGGGACTACTAATGCTTGAGAATTTTTTTCCTTATATTTTTAAAAATTTCTATAACAAGTATATACTGCCTTTAAGATAAAAACAGCAAAAAGCAAAACAAAAACAGAAAACAACGCTTTCTCACCTATGCTCATATGGCCAAAAATCTCATATGGCCAAAAATCACAGTGCGGTCCATTATACATACATTTGTCTCCCCCACTGGTCTAAGCCCTGTAGAGGCTAAGACTGTGTCTACTGGGTCACTGTACCACTGTCCTTAGAACTGCATCAGCGCAGGTACAGGTAAGGAAACTGACATAGCAAGGATGACAACCAAATAACCTGTTCCTTACACACTTCAAAAGTGGCAATATCTCTAGTCGGATTCTCTTCACTGGACTTTCCAATAATATTTACATATCCCAGATACAACATTTTGGTGGAAGTACTTCCATGTTCTTAATACCCAATCTCTGAATACAACTTTGAACTTATAAACCTAATTTGGTGAAATCGTGTTCAGATCTTTCAGAATGAAGTACTTTATTACTATCCTTGTTTCTGGAAAATTTTAAGAGATAGTTATATTTTATTTGCCTGAAATCCCACATTCACTTAAAGGGAAAACATGCTTGCTTCGCTCTGGAAAGGCTGCTGAGCATGGCAGAGGACAGTGGGAGGGGTCAGTATGGATATTAATTAAGCATGTATAGTTGGTCAGGACAGACTTATAAAGGAACAAGGTTGGAAATTCATTTTTTATCAGTTCTCTTGATGATATCTTTCAAAAATATAGTTTAAACCATTTCCCCCAGAGTGATCAGTGAAAAGCTTTCCGTTCTATGAGACCTTCTTTCACAACTTATACTACCAGTTTATATTATAATGGGAACAAAATTACAAAACAGAAGGGATTCCTGCAGTGATATGTGGTTACCTGGATATCTCTAAGGTTCCTTCAAATTCTAAGCTTCTATTAAAAAAATGTTTTTTATTTGCTTTATTTTTATGTAAATAATAAAAAATATCATTTAGAATGTTTCTCACGGCTGGTGACTCTGCAGCCATACTCAGCTTATACCTTCTATCAGTAGATTCTTTTGTTCTGATTTTGCTTCTTTGGAAAGAAAATACAAATCTTAAAGCAGTAAGTCTGAAGGAAAAAAATGTGGGTTTTTTTCAGATCAATCTAACGGGCTTTTGCAGTAGCTCCCAATGATTCTGATTTCCTTCTTGCCTTCGAGAAAGTACTTTACCACTGAGTGGAGAAACTAAGTATTAAGACATTAAAAAAAGAATCATACAAATAATGGTTGACTGTGATGAGTGTTAGAAAGAAAAAGCATACAGGACAAGGACCCGCATATGTTAGAGAGGTGGTCAAAAACATTTCTGGGGAAGGGACATCTGAGCTGAGATCTGAAGGGGGATGGCAGGTAGAGTCTGTTTCCAGCATAGGTAATAACAGGTACAAATTACCCTGAGGCAGAAGGAAACAAGAAGGCCAATGGCTTCGGCTAGTGAATCCCAGGGGAGAGAGCTTCCTGCTACAAACAGTTCATGCGTTTTAGCCTCTAAAGAGAAGTCACAATACCTTCAACAGAGTGCGGATTTCGTCTTTATTGGAGTGTCCATCTACTCGAGTTACCCTGTATTCCAACCACTGCTGAACGATTGCTTTTTCTTCTGCAGTGCTCCCCAGCAAATATTCTTTGTTGGCCTGCTTGACAAGATGAGCTGCTATAGTAGTGAGTCCTGTTAGACTTGGACCATTGTTTGTCTGAAGAACTGGAATCTTAAAAAAGAAAAAAAATTCTTTTGATAAATTTAAAATACAGATCTCAACAGGACCTCAAGTTCTAAGGACTTGCTAAATCCCTCACTGGTTTTTCAAATGCCCTAGGATTCTACTCTAAGATACTAAGATATTCAAATAGAAATCAGGAAAATAGTAGTTAAGATATTATTTACAATTTGATCAACAGATGCTTCAAGTGAAACCGGTAGTAACATTGCAAAAATCAATGTTTCTAACATTAATTCCTAATCATGCATACATAAGAGGAAAAAATGGAAATCCCAATAAAATTGCATTAATTTTGATCAAGTTTACCAATAACCTCTTTTAGCAAGATGAACATACTTAAATAAACCTGACTTCTATAATAACAAAAGGATATGATTACAGTAATGCTGACTTGATGTCAATATAGTTAGAACCACCAAATGAGATCTGGGCTGGTTTTAGTGATAAGCGATCTAATATAATTATATCTTGTTAACACAGGTATGGACTGTGACAATGACCTGGCTGCCATGAATTGCGTATCTACCGATTTTCGAATCATTTAGAGTGAAGTCACTGTTGGCCAATATTTTATATCTAAAAAACATTCCAAAATATAATTGGGGCCACTGATAATAGTCTGGGCTTCAGGTAATCATCTGAAAAATAGTCCAGTTTTTGTTTCCCTTATTAGAACAGCAATACAAAGACTCAGATTATAAGAAATTGACAATTAATTTAAATGTTCTTGATGCACAACCAAGAAATTTAAAGCACAATGAGAAATTTTTAAAAAAATGGAATGTATCATCTGATGGGGAGACTGACTAATTACAAGTAACAATATACAATCTAAACAACCCAACAAACCAAAAAAGCATATTTTCTTGGGAAGACTGGCTGATTTCTGCAGTCACTAAATAGTACCTTGTATTTGTAAAGTGATTTACACTTTGCAGGGCCCTTTCATGCTCACCTATAGGTCAACAGGACTCTGCAAAGTATACAAAGATATTAACCTTTTACAGATACAGATTCAAAGGTTACCTCCTACAAGTCAAAGGAAGTAATGAAAGCCACTCTCTGATTTTCCACTTCTCACCTACTTTCCATTTACTACTTAGCTCCTAGAATTTTCACTTTTGCCTTCACATTCAAATGAAGCCTCCACCTCTAAGATCATGAAATATCCTTTTAAAAAATGCATTGAAAGAAAACAAGAAAACAAAAAAACCCTCTGGGGATGCTGGTTCTATTGTTCTATTTCTTGTTGGTTGGTTCCTTGTGTGGTTACCTACCTGTGTTCACTTTGTGGTAACTCACTGAAATTTATTTGCTTTTCTGAAGGTATGCTATACTTTAAAAACAAAAAAGAAAAACAAAAAGAACTTGTAATTAATGAGCGTGTAGGAGAAATGACATTTAATTCTAAAGAGAATTATTTGTAAAAATAAATGATCCACCATCCTACATTGCTGACTCAAAAACTTCCTTGGGTGGCTCAGTGGGTTAAGCCTCTGCCTTCGTTTCAGGTCATGATCTCAGGGTCCTGGGATCGAGCCCTGCAGAGGGCTCTCTGCTCAGCAGCGAGCCCGCTTCTCCTCTCTCTCTGCCTGCTTCTCTGCCTACTTGTGATCTCTGTCAAATAAATAAATAAAATCTTAAAAAAAACAAAAAACAAAAAACTTCCCAGTTACCTTCTCATCCCATCTTCTAAGTTGGTGAGTAATTTCATTATCATCTTACAGAAAAAGAACCAAGGTCACCTGCTTTGTCATGGCAGAATCAGAGTCTGGATAAAGTAAGATTGACTTGAAAGTCCCTTCTCTTTCCTTCCTACAGCCTGAAGTACACAAATCTTATGTAGTTGCAATTGTGGGATATATACTTTTTCTACATTCATTTTAGGATGCCATGGTCTTCTAAGTAATCATCATCGATGGCTAGTAAGTAATATTATAATATGCTGATGTACCATACTAATACTATATTTTTCTATACATAAATACCTATGACAAAGTTGAAGTAATAAATTAGGCACCGTAGTATGAGATTAACAGCAATAACTGATAATAAAGTAGAATAATTATATCAATATACTGCAATAAAAGTTATGTGAATGAGGTTGGTCTCTCTCCAAATATCCTATTCTACTGCGCTCACTCTTCTTGTGATGATGTAAGATTTCAAAATGCATATATAATCAGATGAAGCGAGGTGAATCACGTAGGCATTCTGACACAGTGCTAGGCTACTCCTGACCTTCTGACACTATGTCAGAAGGAGAATCATCTGTTTCTGGACATGGCTACCACGGGTAACCAAAACCACAGATATCGAAACCATGGATGGGGAGGAGATACACAGATAGGTGACTACTGTATAACTGGTAATGTTGCAAAGAATGCTTTATTACTTGATGTGGAGAACAAAGGCAAAAGAAAAAAATTAAATTTCCTTACAACTTACAGCCCAATGACAAGTCCTCGAGACAGGCAGAGTGACATTCCTCTAGGAACTCAACTGCCTCCATCGATGTTAATACTTTGCTAAAGGCAAAAGGCAACCTTAGCTTAAGAGTAGCCTGACCTCCAGGATCCTGTAAGTCTTCTTTAACAAATAAAAATCCCTTTCAAAACTTCCTTTATCTCTACCCCCCAAGATATATGTTAGTACTCATCCTCCAAGTATATGGCCCACTGATACATGTCTGAAAGGTCTCATGACTAAGGTTTTACTAGACAGTAATGAATGATCTTTTCCTAACAATAGCTAGCCCTGCAAGATCCTAGAAACCTTGCTTCCAGATTCCTTAGAGACGAATGCTATCCTTAGCCCTCTCCCAACTTGAAAGTATTTAATCAGTCACTCCTCACAACTCCTGTGAGTGCTGTCCCTGTGCTTTAATAAAACCACCCCTTTTGCATGAAAGATGGTTCAAGAATTCTTTCCAGACAATTTGCTCACAAACCCCAACATTTTCACACCACTGCTGGCTTATTGCTGTCAGGTGTCTCTTCCCCACCAAAAACAGACCAAATATTTTTATTTATTCCCATCCCTTTCACCAAACATATAAATAGAAATAGAAACTTTCAATAGTTGCTTTCTGCTAAGATCCCCCCCCCCAACAAAAAAGTTTCAATTAAAATAAGAAACCACACTCTGAACTCCACAAAGCCCTCACAACTACCCTCAAACTATAATTTTGGGCTTATTTCGCATTGTAGTATTTTTCGTATTGGTCTACAACTTGTCCAAAACTTCCAAATCTTTCATAATTTTGGTCTCACACGCTTTAAACACCAGCTTTTCTGTGAAGTTTACTACGAATTCATTCTCATAGTCAAAATTAACTTTCTCCTCCACATTCCTCAGCAACGTCTCCTCTGTTTAGTATGTGGAGGCCAAGAAAAACAAGGCTGTACCCACCTCAAGTTTAGCCTTGACATAAGTACAGCCATCTTGGCCCTGGCAGCCATCTTAGGTCTCTGTGACCGGTAAATGACCCCTGGCTCCAGAAAGACTGACCAAAGGTTTTGAAAACAACACACCATACCAAAAATCAATTAGGAATAGGATAGCTTAACGAGGTAATATGTCATGTCAGGAGTAGGATAGCTTGACGTTGTAATAAATCATGTCAGAAATAGGATAGCTTAACACTGTAATAAATCACAAGAACATAGGGATGGTGATCGTGGCCCAATCACCTACTGCCAAGTCCACCCCGACTCTGTCTTTAAAAACTCTTGACTGTAATCTGGTTTGGGGTCCAAGTCCCTACTCCACTGTGTCGGGTATACTTGGGCCCAAGCTTAAGCTTGTCAAATAAACCCTCGTGTGCTTGCATTGGTGTTGGCTCCTTGGTGGTCTCTTGGACACGAAACTTGGGCGTAACAGGTAGATGTTCTGTCTTGCCTTAAGTTAACTGCCAATGACTATTTCTCATACTAGGTAAGCTTCCTGAAGGCAAGACTCATGTCTTGGCAATGTTCTCTAAAAAACAGAAACCAAACTAGGGAGCAGAGGGTGAAAGGAAGGAATCAGCATGAGGCCAGAGGAAAAAGCAAAAGAAGGTGGCCTGGTCTCCAATCAGTGGGTTCATCTTAGGCGAGCCCCAAGACCTTCCTAGGCTTCAGTTGAACTTACGTGTAAAAACTACACTAGGACTGCTTTTAACATAAACCAAACGAAGGGCCCCTGGGTGGCTCAGTGGGTTAAGCCTCTGCCTTCAGCTCAGGTCATGATCTCAGGGTCCTGGGATCAAGCTCCACATCAGGCTCTCTGCTCAGCAGGGAACCTGCTTCTCCCTCTCTCTCTGTGTCAAATAAATACATAAAATCTTTAAAAAAATAAATAAATAAACTAAATGAAGAACAGAAAAACCAAGAACAAAAAATAAACATCACATGGAAAAAATCTCAAGGGGGGGGGGGGCAAAAAATGTTACCTATCCAAAGTAGTCTCCTTACAATCATTCTCATTTTCTAATGCTTTCCAACCATGTTAAACAACGTTTATGAACGAAACACAAATGTTCTTCACTGTCCTGGGAAATCTGAGTCCTTATATCTTACCAGCTTCATACTGTATTACCCTTCCCCTTCATTCTCGGCATGTCTCACACTGAACCTGAACTCAGAAAAACCTTCCTTGAATCTCCCACATTGGACCAAGACCAAGTATGTGCTCTCTCAGCCTCTCTCGGCTTCAATGCAGCATTTTTCACTTACTGTAATCAAAATAGCAACAATCTTTGTCTACCCAGGTTAAAGCCAAGGTTCCTGGGAGGAAGGAGTGTGTCCGTCTTCTCAATCACTGCTGCATTCCCCAGTCCCAGCACAGTGCTACTTGACACCTCGTTAGCCCTCTGGAGTAGCTGCTGGACACTGAATGAAAACCAATGTTATAGTAAGTGCCGTCACTGAATACGGGGTCCTCAGATCGGCCTAAGGGCTCTCTGAGGGCCCTCCTCGCTTTCCTTAAACAGGACATTTCCCAGGAGGAAAAGTTCAGGCAAAGCCGGAACAAGGCAGATACCCCTGAAACCCTCAGGAGCCAGGGCCGCAGGAGACCGAGAGCCCCAAGCCAGCCAGCCCGCCCTGCGGCGCAGACACGTGGGGAGCGGAGCCGCATCCGCCGCCTCTGCCGGCCTACCCATCTTACCTGGGCTCAAAGGACCCGCTCTTATCCACCTCTTCCCCTCCACGCCGCCCCGCTTCTCACCTGGCGCTCGCCCTGAGCGCTGTATTTGTTCCCTTTACTCAGCCCCAGGGATTTCTCCAGCAGCGTCAACTCCGCGGCCGCCGCCATCTTCCGGCAGGAGCTCCTGGCAGGGGCGGGACCAGGACAGCAAGGATCTCCTGCATTGGCTGGGAGGGAAGGCACGCTCACACAAACGGCACCATCTATTGGCTGAACGCAGGGGGGCGTGGAAAACGTGCCTGAGCGAGGAGGCGGGGCCAAGGTAAGGGGCGGGGCGGAAAGATGGGTGTAAGACAGGTGGAGAGGGGGTGGCAAAGAATTCTGTGAGTTCTCGGAGCTCTTGAGGACGTTTTGGCATAACGGGCTTTGGTGTTGCAGTAGACAGAGTCTGCCCATTTCTAGACAGCAGGCTGTTGTCCTGGTTGGCAGAATTAACTGGTTAGCTGATTTGGCATGCTAAGAGACTTTTTATGCATAATTGGAATCGACATTTACCGTTGGAAAAGTTGGGAATCTCCGAATTTGAACAATCAAATTAAATAGCAAAGAGTTAATGGTCTATTAGGAATTTCTAACAGGGTATTATTCATGAGGATTTTAATTGTATTGGAAAAACAAATTTTTCTTCTTTCAATATACAGCTCAATAATAGAAGAGCATTAAAATTTAAAGATTATTTATAGAGCCCTGGGTATATTAGATACCATCAAGCAATTCCCGTGGCCCAGGAAAATCAGCCATCAATAGTTTTAATGATCTTATTTGCAGTACTACAAAGATAAAAGTATTGATTTAATTTATGTAGCTTTTATCAAGCGCATAAGAAATGCACATAACATCTTCCCCTTGAGCTGTTATATGCTTATGTCTTTAAGTAGAAAATGTGTAGTGTATGTTGAAGCCTGGACTACTTCCAAAAGATTTCTGGAATTTTTTTCTCCACATTGAAAAGTGAATAAACAAAATGTGTATTAGTCTGAGAGAAATGAAGTACTACAAGGTAGCTCATCACTAATTCAGAAATATGGCCATTTCATAGGGAAATGCTGTCCATGTATGATACCTTCCTTACCCCCAAATACTTAATGAGTTAACACTGGCAGCAGAAGTAAATGTAAGGAAAAGGAAAGTTGGTCAAATCAACATAAACAAAATACAAAGGAAATTCCAGTGGAAGTGGATTATTGCACATTGATTTTCTATTTTCCATATACAGAGAATTGGACGACTATTTCATTACTTCTAAAAAGGCCGGTTCTCTGAGAAAATTCACCTATTTTCAGTATTTAGGTTCGGGTTCTGCTTATAATAAAACATTTAAAAAATTCCATAGTTATGTAATTCCAGTGGACGGTATATAAGTTTTGACCTAAATGACCCTAAATTTGAGCTCCAGGATAAAAAAAATAACTGAATGGATATTCTCCTAAATGATAGAAATGATAATTTGAGGAAGCAAGATTTGATAAATAGGTAGGATATCATCTTTAAATTTATCCAGTTCAAATTATTACAGATAGATTTTGTAATTAAAAAGAAAATCTGTTTTAATGTGGATAGAAACTTCTTCCCTTTAAGCCCTGAAGTTTTTTAATATTGAATTTCTTTTTGTTTTCTGGTATTCTTACTTTTTTTGTGGATGTTCATGAATGGGATGGGGGGAAACTAGTGACCCCATGCAGTGCTTCTGAGATGAATGGGAAGGGAGATGGTGCCATATAAAAGAGGCAAATTTAAACTGGATTCCAGGAGCCAGAGGTTCCATACTCTATTCAGCACTAACTGGTTGGGTCGCTCTAGGCAGGTAGTTAGCCTTATTAAGACTCAGTTTCCCCAAATATAACCCCAGTGAGCTTGAATTCTATCTGGTTCCTTTTCGTGTTGACATTATGTCTTTCAATGTTTAAGGTAAGCACACGTATTTCACATTTTGTCTTAAATGAACATGCAATTTTGTATACTTTTCCCTTAAAGTGAACATATGTTTTTGTACCACTAATGTAATTTTGTAATTGTAATTTTGATATGTAACTGCACACTAAAGTAATTTTGTATGGTTGGCTGGAAAGTCTTTTGTTGTGGCCAATTGTGACATATAAATATCACAGCTTGCTTGTTTTAAACAGAAGTTAAGGGTGGCAATGGAGGGATCTAGATGTCCCTGTCATATTCTCTATTCTTAACAATAACAGATGAGAAAGAGATCAGAAGTGCTTCATATGGACACAGCAAGCTTCACAGGCATGCAAGCTTAGAAGTGCCCTGTGGTTGGTTTAATGCTCTGCTGTTGCCATCTTGAAATTCATTATATATATAGTATTTTTTTTTTTTGAGAGAGAGACTGAGAGCATGTATGCATGCATGTGTGCATGCTTGTGTAAGCTGGGGGGAGGGGAGTGGTGGGCAGAGGGAGTGAGGGCGTCCCGAGCAGGCTCCTTGCCCACTATGGAGCCCCATGCAGGACTCAATCTTACGATTCTAAGGTCATGACCTGAGCTGAAATCAAGAGTCAGTCACTTAACCGACTGAGCCACCCAGGAGCACCCTTATTCCCCCCATTATAGTTTTTTTTAAAGGACCCTGCATTTTCATATTGCAGCGGGCCCCATGACTTATATAGCCATGTATATAAACCTTGTTACCTTTGCTCCTGAGTTTAATAGACCAGGGAGATTCCAGGAAACATTTGAGGTTTGGACATTCCATGTCCAGTGCTTGACTATGTCTTTAATAAATGCATATCTGTTTCAGAAACTTCAACATGATCTACCATGGCTGCCTGTGTACCCTCCTTATTTACATCCTCAGGAACCCAGAGGGAAACTAATCCTTGCTGAGCACTGTTGAGTGTCTGCTCAGTGTGTTAGCATAATATATGTCATTCAATCTCTACAAAAATAGTAGACGATGTGTGACCCTCCAGGTATGATTCATGTCAGGACGTTTGGATACAATCAACAGTATCTACTCCAGGCAGGAAGTACAGAAGAGGATTTTAGGAAGTTCACAATAATGTTAGGCTGGAGGCTAGAGAAATAATCTCAAACCTAGGATTCCAAAACCAAGTTGGAGAATTGGCCTGTTGAGGAACTTCTACCATATGTGTCATGGCTACAAAGTACAAACACCAGAAATTAGATGTTACTTCAGTTACCACTGCTAACAGCATCAATGCCGCTTCTGCCTCAGGAACATGACCTTCAAATCATTGGGAAACTTCTCTTTCATCATTACCTGTGGAAGCTGGATGCCTGGGCCACTAGCTTTTTCAGCAGAAATGGCAGGTCCATGCACAGTGGCTTCCTAACATTCCACACCTCTGGATCAAAGTTCTGATTGCAGAACTTAGTCACTTGCTTGTGTGCAAGGCTGTAAGTTAATCTAGGAAATTGAGTTTTGACTTCTATATTCAAGGGGAATTGATTTTATCTTTTTTAAATAAAGATTTTATTTAATTATTTGATAGAGAGAAAAGAGAGAGAGAGAGAGATATCACAAGTAGGCAGGGCTGGAGGTAGAGAGAGAGAGGGATGCAGACTCCCTGTTAAAAAAAGAACCAGGACCCTGAGATCATGACCTGAGCTGAAGGCAGAGGCTTAGCCCATTGAGCTACCCAGGTGTCCCTGATTATCTCTAGTACCATGACTAAATGATGGACATAATGGAGGTAGTCATTATACAATGCTTATCTTCTCTGCATGGTAGGAACAATATAACTATAACAAATGTATAACTGTCAAAAACTTTAGCTATTTGTATAATTATCAAAAGTGGGGAGATAAGATGAAGAACATATGGAACTAAGACTAGCTTGCTGATTGGTGTTGGTTAGAAGAAAAAAGCTATTATTTCACATTAGGTGCTGAAGGAGCAGGAGGGAAGGAGAAAGAAAAGATTTCTAGCAAATTCCAATATTGTTCATAATAGGTAAGTGATAGGCAGTATCCCCAAGAAGAGAGGATTCAGTTATTATATAAAGGTATTATTCTAAAAGTAACAATAGAGCAAATACATAAGCTGTCTTAAGCACCAAAAGAAAGAGAAAATGCAAGCAAATAAAGCAGACCATGTAAGTGGATGGCTGTATGTCTGCCTGTACCCATTTAACAGAACTGAGGCCAAGTATATGGATTATATTAATAAATATGTAAGTTTATTTCACCTATAAAAGAAAAGGATTTTATTTTTTAAATATATATATATATATATATTTGTATTTACTAGAGAGAGAGAGAGAGGAGCATGAGCAAGGAGGAGTGGCAGGGGGGAGGGAGAAGCAAATTTCCCACTGAACAGAGAAACCTGACACAGGGCTCCATCCCAGGACCCTGAGATGACCAGAGCCGAAGGCAGATGCATAACTGACTGAGCCACCCAGGTGCCCCAAAAAGGATTTTAGAACTGTCTAACAAAGCAAAATTCACATGATGCTGTTTACAAGAGCACATCCCACATCCAAAAGAACAAAGGGGACTTTATATTGCTAAAGGCTACAATATAGGATAAAGATAAAATAGTGATTAATGGGGGTGCCTGGGTGGCTCAGTGGGTTAAAGCCTCTGCCTTCGGCTCAGGTCATGATCCTGGGGTCCTGGGATGGAGCCCCACATTGGGCAGGGAGCCTGCTTCCCCCTCCTCTCTGACTGCTTCCTCTCCCGCCTTCTTCTCTGCCTATTTGTGATCTCTGCCTGTCAAATAAATAAATAAAATCTTTAAAAAAATAGTAATTAATGTTCCATACCCAGAAACATGAGAAAATTTTTACCAGGAGATACAATAGGAGATGGCAGGGGAAGTAGAAACTCAGGAATAATAGGAGGCTTTACTATATCTCCTCAATCTGAGACAGAGCAAGCAGGAAAAAAATTAGGAAGAATATAAAAAATCCAGAAAGATAAGGAGTAATTTAGAACATAAACATATGTACAAATCTCTGAAACCTGATAAATAGAGGAAACACCTATGTATTAGCTTTCCTATGCCTGCTGTGACAAATTCCTACCACCTTGGTGGATTAAAACAACAGGAATTCATTTGTTGCATTCTGGAAATTAGAAGTCCAAAATCAGTTTCACTGTACCAAAATGAAGGTGTCGGCAGGCTGCATCATTCCAGTCAAGGCCAGCATCCTCAGATTTCTTTCTGTCCCATCTTCTCATACCCTTCTCCTTTGTGTGTGTCAAGTCTCCCTCAGTCCCGCTCTCATAATGATGCTTGTAGTGGCATAGAAGTCCCAACTGGGTAATCCAGGATAATTTCCCCATCTATAGATCCTTAACTTAATTATATCTGCAAAGACCCTTTTTTATATTCCTTTATAGAGTAATATATTTCCAGGTTCTCGGGATAGGACCTGATATATTTGGGGCCCTTGCTAGCCTCCCATAACTTCATTTCGAGTGCACATGAGCATTCATGAAAATTGATTGTATCTTAGATCATGAAGAAAAAAATAAACTTGAAAAGTAATAAATTCTAAAGAATAAAAGTAATTTTTGACCACAATGCAGTAGAATGAGAAACTAAAAAAATAAAAATTTAAAAAGACTTGTTTTAGAAATGTAAAAACATTTTAATAAGCAACTCTTGGATCAACAAAGAAACACAGGGTAAAATAGCAGAATCTTGTGGATCTATTAATGCAGTTATGATAGGAAAATTTATACTATGAAATATTTATATGAATAAAAGTGAAAAATAAATTAAAATAAAATTGTAGTGTAAATAATTAAAAAATAAGCCAGGGGAAAGCACAAGGGAAGAAGTGATAAATGTAGAAGAATTGTGTAAGAAAACAACAATAACAAAAGAGTAGAATCTATGAATAAATTCAAATGGCAAAAGTTGAAAAATTCACAAAATTAACAAACCACTAGTTAGTATGTAGTGAAAAACATAAAAAGGAGAAAGCATAAATACACAGAATTAAAGTGACAGGGCAATAACCATCCTAACAGAGAATTTTAAAAACCATGAGATTTACTTTGTAGAAGCCTCTGTAAATAAATGTAAACTTAGATGAAGTTTCCTACAAAAATTTTTTGAACTTTTTTCTAGAAAAATGCAATGTAATCAAATTGACACCAGTGAGAAAGATATCCTAAAGATTCCATAGTAATTACTATGGAAGAAGTAGAGGAACTAGTGAAAGAGCTGCCTCACAAAGAAGTACTAGTTCCAGATATGTAGATCATGGAATTCTATCAAAGTTAAAGATCACATCATCTCCATGCTGGTTAAACTACTCCAGAGCAAAGAAGAAAAACTTGGAAATTTGATTTACAAAGAGACTAAAACATTGATCTCTAAACCGGAAAACTACAGAACAATCTCAGTTATAAATATATACGTTAAAAATCATAAACAAAATATTAGCAAATAGAACCCAATTATACATTAAAAATACATAATGAATACGTGGAATTCATTCCAAGAATGCTAGGGTGGTTCAACATTAGGAAATCTGTTAATATAACGCATCATGTTAATATGGCCAAGGAGAAAGATCATATAATCATCATTGCAGGCTCAGAAAAGTCATTTGACATTATTTAATACTCATTCATATTAAGAACACTCAATAAAATAGGAATTTATGTGTGTGTGTGTGTGTGTGTGAATGAGTGTGTGTGTGCATGCACTTGTGTGCCAAAATCCCAAAAGTAGAGTTTGCTTTATATTTAATAGGAGAACATTAGAAGCTTTCTTGTTAAACTCAGGAAAAAAGCAAGAGAACTCACCATCTCCACTATTTCATAACACTGTGTGAGAGACTTTTAGCCAATGCTTTTAGATAAGAAAAAGTAACTAGAGGCATTCAAATGGAAATGAGAGGTCAAAATCTGTTTGTAGAGAATTTGATTTTGTATCTTGAAAACTCAAGATAACCAATGGAGAAACTACAAATAAGAGAATTTATCAAAGCAGCAGATTATAATAGCAACATAAAAAATCAATAGTTAGAAGTTGTAATTAAAGCGAAGATCCCATTTGTATTAAATATTAAAAAATGGAGATATAAGGGTGCCTGGGTGGCTCAGTGGGTTAAAGCCTCTGCCTTCAGCTTGGGTCATGATCTCAGGGTCCTGGGATCGAGCCCCACATCGGGCTCTTTGCTCAGTGAGGGGCCTGCTTCCCCCCGCCCCGTCAGCCTTTCTGCCTACTTGTGATCTCTGCCGGTCAAATAAATAAATATTAAAAATAAATAAAAAATAAATAAAAAATGGAGACATAAAAACGTAAGTGTTAGTCATGTGAATAACAATATAAAAACACAAAGCTGAAAAAGTACAGTTGAACAAATGGAGGACATGCCATATTAATTGATAAGTTACCAAATTTTCTTTTATTAATGTGGTGAGTCACAGTGATTGATTTGCAAATATTGAACCACCCCTGCAGCCTGGGAATAAATCCCACTTGACTGGGGGGAAGAATTCTTTTAAAGTACTGTTGGATTCGATTTTGGTGGTATCTTGTTGAGAATTTTTGCATCTATGTTTATCAGGGATATTGACTTGTAATTCTCCTTTTTAGTGGCGTCTTTGTTTTGGAATCAAGGTCATGCTGGCCTCGTAGAATGAGTTTGGAACTTTCCCTTCCATTTCTAGTTTTTGGAACAGTTTGAGAAGAAAAGGTACTAAGTCTTTAAATGTCTGGTAGAATTCACCTGGGAAGACATCTGGTCCTGGACTTCTGTTTGTTGGGAGATTTTTGATTATTGACTCTATTTCTTTGTTGGTTATGGGTCTGTTCAAACTTTCTATCTCTTCCTGTTTCAGTTTTGGTAGTTTGTATATTTCTAGGAATTTATATATTTCTTCCAGATGGCCCAGTTTGTTGACAAATAATTTTTCATAATATTTTCTTATAATTGTATTTCTGTGGTGTTGGTTGTTATCACTTCTCTTTCATTCATGATTTTATCTATTTGGGTTATTTCTCTTTTCTTTTTGATTAGTCAGGCTAGGGGTTTATCAATTTTATTAATTCTTTCCAAGAACCAGCTCTTAGTTTCATTGATCTATTCTCCTGGGTTTTGTTTGTTTGTTTGTTTCTATATAATTTATTTCTGCTCTAATCTTTATTATTTCCTATCCAGTGCTGGCTCTAGGCTTTATTCATTCCTTTTCTAGCTCCTTTAGATATAAGGTTAGGTTGTGCATTTGAGATTTTTCTTGCTTCTTAGGGTAGGCATGTATTGCTATATAGTTCCCTCTTATGACTGCCCTTGCTACATCCCAAAGGTTTTGGATCATCATTGTTTCATTGTAATCTGTTTCCATATATTTTTAATTTCTAATTTAATTTAATTTAATTTCCTGGCTGACCCATTGATTCTTTAGTAGGATATTCTTTTACCTCCATGTATCTGTGGTCTTTCCTTTTTTTTTTTTTTTTCTTATGGTTGACTTCATGTTTCAAAGCATTGTGATCTGAAAATATGCAGGGAATAAACCCAATCTTTTGATACCAGTTGAGTCCTGATTTGTAACACAGTATGTGATCTACTCTGGAGAATACCCCACATCCACTCAAAAAGAATGTATATTCTACTGCTTTAGGATGAAATGTTCTGAATATATCTGTTCAGTCCATTTGGTCTCGCTATGCTGATGTATGAAGCAACTCAGTGACCATGTCTTTTGTCCCATGAGAGGCAGTGCCACCTCTCCCAAATGCACTCCAAGAAGGGGAACTGTCTTTCCCAGTGGAGCCCAGGGAACCCTCAGACTAGGCTGTCCACTCTCAGGCCCCTGCCCTCCTCCACAGTAGCACCACTACTCCCACCAGGCTCCCCCTGGTAGTGGCATAGATTTCTAAAACTTCAGACTTTGAGCTCTGTTGCTTATAAAAATTTGTGACAATCGGCCCTTCTAATTTTCCCAATGATTTTGGGGAAGTGTTTTTCTTGTGCAATCCCCCCAAATGCTGCTCCCCTTCTCTCTCTCTCTCTGTGTGTCTCTCTCTGTCTGATCAGAGTTCTTTCCCCAGCACAACATCTGCAATTCTTTTCTCCCCCAATTCACCTCTTTGCACCTCTTACCTTCCCACAATGTGGCCTCTTTTGTCCCTCTCACTGTGCAGTTTGTTCTTTTAGTCCTCAGATTGATTTCTTGAGTGTTCAGAATGATTTGATATTTACCTAGGTGTGTTCAGGCAATGAGGAAAGCATAGGGTCCCTCTACTATTCTGCCATATTAACTCTTTACCTGTAATATATCATTATTTTCTTAAGCCTAATTCTAGCAAAAAACTGTTAAATTAAAAGAGAAAGTTGAATGGTCTGCCATTCAACTTTGGTGGATGTTCACCACAGTCCATTTTGTATACCAGGGATATTAAATTGCTTTCCCAAATTCACATAGCTAATAAACACATGCATGAATCACCTGGGGTTTAAGAAAATCCAAATGTTGTGCTGTACTTCATGAGATTCTAGTTTGCTCTATCTGGGTTGGGACCAGGTATTGGTATTGAAAGAAAACAAAATGAAAAACAGAGCCCAGGTGATTTTTTTTTAAGGTTTTATTTATTTATTTTGAGAGATGGAGAACGAGAGAGTGAGAGAGAGGGCATGAGTGGGGGAGGGGCAAAGGCAGAGAGAGAGAGAGAGAGAGAGAGAGGATCTCAAGCAGACTCCACCCTGAGCACAGAGCCCACCTCAGGGCTCAATCCCACAACCATGAAATCATGACGTGAGGCAAAATCAAGAATCAGACACTTAACCAACTAAGCCACCCAGGTGCTCCTAAGTCCAGGTAATCCTAAAGAGCTTGAGACTCCCTTTCATAGACAGAGGATCTGAGATTTCAATTCAGCTTTCTTTCTTTTTTTAAAAGAGTATATTTATTTACTTGAGAGAGAGAGAGAGAGAACTACTGTGGTGGAGAGGTCAAGGGAGAGGGAGAAGCAGACTCTGCATGAGCAGGAAGACTGATGTGGGGCTCCATCCCAGGACCCTGGGATCATGACCCGAACCAAGGACAGACATTCAACTGACTGAACCACCCAAGTGCCCTCAAGTCACCTTTCTGTTCTCAAGCCCATAGAGTTCTAACTTCCTGCTATTTCCTTTCTCTGTGAGTATGGTGAACTGATGCATGCTCTTTTTTTTTTTTTTAAGATTTTTGTTTGTTTGGGGCACCTGGGTGGCTCAGTGGGTTGAGCCTCTGCCTTCGGCTTGGGTCATGATCTCAGAGTCCTGGGATTGAGCCCCGTGTCGGGCTCTCTGCTCAGAGAACCTGCCTCCCCCCCTCTCTCTGTCTGCCTCTCTGCCTGCTTGTGATCTCTCTCTCTCTGTGTCAAATAAATAAATAAAAATCTTAAAGCAGGGGGAGCATCAGACAGAGGGAGAGGAAGAAGCGGGCTCCCTGAGCAGGGAGCTCAAAGTGGGACTCGATCCCAGGACCCTGGGATCATGACCTGAGCTGAAGGCAGATGCTTAGTGACTGAGCCACCCAGGCACCCCGATGCATACTCTTCACTCAATGTTAGGCATAAGGAAGAGGAGAAAGTGAATTTTATTTAAAATTAAAATCATGTGTTATAATGAACGCTGGGTCTTATACACAAATAATGAATGAGTCATTGAACACTGCATCAAAAACTAATGATGTATTGTATGGTGACTCACATAACAGTAAAAAAATGAAAAAAGTAATCAATGAATATATTTCTTAGATGGATTGGAGATATCCCTGTCAAGACAGCCTGACTCATAATAAAAATAACTTGAGGATCTGATTTTGTCAGATGGAACACTTCTCTAATCTGCTGTTTTAAATCCACAGTACCTTAGGATACAAATTGAACGTCAAGTGAAATTAATTTGGCAAGTGGAACATGAACTGGCTGACTTTCCTTTTCGGAGCAGTCCTGACAGCTTTCTGTATGTCATACTGGCATCTGTTAAAATGAGCTGCATATGCCAGAAACTGTTACTGTATCAGATTGCTCTTAGCGGTGCCTATCAGACAATTTTCAGATTTAGGAGAGAGCTTAGCTTTCTATTTCAAAACATGTTGGAGTTTTGAACCCCTGTTCAAGTGATGTTAAGATGTTAAGTGACATCAACTGTGAGGTGAATAGTGATGTACGTACCATGTGTGCTGGCTTCTCTTTGTCACAGAGACTTCCTGTTAAGCTATTACTATGAGCCAGGTACTGAACCAAGCACTAGGGACACATTGATGAGCACCCCTCCTCCCCATCAAGCTTAGGGCATCTTGAGGGAAGAGACTGGAAAACAGATAATTGCAACCCTGTAGTAGATAATGATTGGGAAGCAGAGTCAAAGGCAAGAAGACACAGAGGGACACTTAAGGTGGAACTTGGGGGAGGGGAGGTCAGGGACGTTTCCAGTAGGTCCTGGTACCCAAGCCAAGACTTGAAGGATGAACAAGTTGGTTGGGACAGAGGTAGGGTGGCGTGGTGTTGGGGGAGAATTCTGGGTGGTGGGAATTGCATGTGCAAAGACTGTATTTGCGAAGAGAACATGATTCTTTGCAGGAACTGCCCAGGGTGAGTACTGAGAGGGGAGGCTGGACAGGTAAGAGGTCCTGGATGAGAAGGGCCTTGTAAACTGCATTCAGAAGTCTTTACTTCAAAGTCTCTTAGGTGCGTCAAATTCAGCATGTCTGAAGTGAGCTCACTGTGCTGTCTCATGCCCTCTCCCCAGGGCTACCCCTTGTTTCCTCTCTGTTTCACTAAATGACATGCAAACATTTGCCCAAGTCAGAAGTCCAGGTGCTATCCCTGACTCTTACCTCTCCTTCATGTTCCAGTGTGGCCAACAGAGGGTGATTCAAGACCCAAGACAGTCTTCCTTCTCCTGCCTCCCCAGCATGGACAGACTGGCTAAGGGGGTCTATACTGGACCTGTGTTTGGGCCCAGATTTCCTTCTGGTCACTGTTACCCCATGCATGCTGCTCTGCTGTTCCCCATCCTCATTACTCATGCCTTATCATGAGCACCATCATTGACCATTTGGAATTTTTCAACTACCTAGAGTAGCTCCTACCTGGGGAACGTTTTTCCTGCCTTGAGTCCCGATATCCATTTTGTCCTCTTCCCTTCTGTCCTCCACCCTCCACCTCCAGACGTCTATCTAAACTGTCAGTCTATTTTGGCAGTATCCTGCTAAGGACTGAGAATTTAGTCCAGACTCCTTGGCCCAGCAACTAAGGTCCTGACCACCACTGACTTCTTCAGACTCATGTTTTGACACTTCTTCCCTTACGTTGTCTTCTCCAGCCCTGCCTGTCTCCTCACAGTCCTGAAAGCTCCCTGTGCCCTCTTGCCTTTGAGCCTTTGCATCTGTGGTTGTCCCCACCAGAAATGCCCCCACACTCCTACCCTTACCCTCACCAAAGGCTGGGGCTCTGAGCTCTCATAGTAGCCTTGGGAATGCTCTCTCCACAAGAAGTACCCAGCTGCATTGAAACTGCTTTCTTGTCTCTCTGCCTGCCACCAGCAAAATTTCCGAGGGCATAGACTCTGTCCTGTTTATTGCTGAGTCATCAACACCTGACACAAGGCTCAGGACAGAATGGGAATAAATTCATTTGTTGAATAAAAAAAGGGAGGTGCAAAGACACAGAATGATGTAGAAAGCTAGTCCGGGGGTTCAAAATGATTAACAGGCAAATTGTGAAGATATGGTAGAGTTCTGCCTTTAAGTAAGTGTTAAAAACCCAAAAGCAAGAAATCCATATGTGAGCAGTAGGCCAGTGCAAATGAAATGATTCAGAAAACACAAATTGGGATTCGGCAAGCAGTTTCCTTAAGGAAAAATAATTTCCCTCAGCGGTCCCCAATCAGTCATTTACTGATCACCTGAACCACCTTCCTTGAGCTCAGGAAGTGGCCATTTATCATCTCATCAACACCATCTCACTGTCATACTTGTCATTGGACTATGACATTTGTCACTCACTGTTGTGCCCCAGACACCACGCTAAGCTCCTTACTTGTATTAACTTGCGGATCCTCACAACAAGGGTAAGAAAATGCATTTTCAGAGGATTCAGAGAGAGAAGTACCTTAGAAGAATGAAAGAATCCAATTTCCCCCAGGTTTTGAGGCCCCCTCCCTGCTGGATGGGTTCCTTGCAGCCTTATACCTCTCAGACTCAGGGATCTCAAGGAAGCTCTAGACTCTTCTTGGGGACAGCACTTCATTAGAACTCAGCTAGAGCATGGCCTGAGAGCCACCCAGGGGTCACTGCTAGGCCGTGGTGGCTTGCCCGCCGGCCAGCAGCTGCTGCTGGTGCCAACATTGTTGCTGAACTGAGAATGTGTTAGGGAAGAACTGTTGGCCCAGCTTCAACCTCAGCCCCGGAGGTGATGATGGCAGATAATCACAGGATTTGTAGCAGCACAGTATCTGCCCAGTGTGTCTGGAGGAAGGTCCAAAGGCGAAGTGTGTCCTCTGTGCTACCCTTAAAGTGAAGAGTTAGCCTGTGACCAGCATTCACTGACCCATCTCTTGGGGCAGGCTAATTCTTTCTCATAAGAGCAGCACAGGCTGTTGGATGCTTATGTGCCCGTAGAGCTACTTCTTTTCAGCTGCTCCGGGTCACCTTTTCTCTGAAGACTTTCCTAATCCATCCATACCCCTGCTCCTGACCATGGCAGAGCAAAAGCTGGGCACTCCTCCTTTTGGGTCCCACTGAACTCTACAGGTACTTCCAACAAAGCACTTGCTACACTTCATATCTAGGACTCTTCCAAGTAAGCAGTAAGTCACTGGGAAGGTGGCTGGCACAGAGTTATCATTCAATAAATGTTTCTAGAATGAGTGAATGAAGATTAAATGAATAGTAATCATAGGAATGAAATCTTAGGGAGACAGAATAACATTGAAGAAAGAGGATGGGCTTTACAGTGGTCCAAACTATATACACACGCAAGGACTAGCCGTCCCCATGCTAGTGTTGAAAGGCCCCACTTGTCCCCATTTATGGAAGATATGATTGAATTCCTACCCAAAAGCTATTTTCCTTCCTTTTCTTCTATACAATAGAGCATGCTTTCAATAATACTGGCAGAAAGTACAGAGGCAAAACTAATGAACCAAAGGTTTGATCGTTTTGGTCCAAAGTAGGTAACCTATTTTTTCATGCTCTTTTATTGCTAATAATTTTTAGGATGGATTTTTAGAAGTTATTCTTAGTCTCTTTTGCAAACTTCAACTCAGTTTAGACTTTTTCTTTCCCAATGATATTCATTTATGTATTGGTTACAGTTATCTAAATAACAGTTCCACAGACTCAGAGGCTTAGCGCATACAAATTGATTTCTTGCTCATGTCACTGTTGAGTGTGGGTGTCTGATCAATAGTCATTTAAAAACTCAGGCTCAGCTAGTCTAGTGGCTCTGTGATCACTGAAGACCTCAAAGTCCTTCTCTGGACCCTTTCAATCTGAACTATGGATGGAAACACTGGAAGAACATTGAGGGCCATGTCAAGTGCTAGGGGCTGGGATTGAAATGGTCACATGTTACTTCTTTCCACATGCTATTGAGTAGAACTCTGTTGTGAAGTTTCACCAAACTGAGGAGAGGTGGAATAATGGTTTCCGTGTATCTGCTGGTTCTTTGACTTTTGCCCCCAGGTTCCATTTTCCATTCTCTTTAGCTCTGCTCTGGGCTCCAGAAATCTGACATCACCCTATGGATGATGTTACCCAAGATTTCTCACCCTCCGGCTTCCAGAAAGTGTCATTGTGGGAGGCACAGACAGGTGATTGCAGGGCTGGGGTTTAGAGTTTATATGCCTTACTCCCTTCTTCCATTTATTGGGCTGTCTGATAGAGTCTGACTCAATTTTTGATGTTTGATGGCTGACAGCTTTTAGACTTCTGGCTAACCCTTCTCCACCAGCACATACCTGGGGCTTTATGTAAGGAAATTCCACACACCTCCTTGAGCTCTTGACATCAGTGGGAAGTTTGAACCTCATAGTCCTAGTCTGGGCATGGGAACCCTTCTTCATTCTGATGCTCTAGGCATGATGAAGGTCAAAGCAACTCTCTGCTCTTTGATTTTGCTATTCTAGACAGCCTTGCACCTACCCTTCTCTCCCCTGAAGTTCCCTGGGTGTGAGTAATACGCTTCCTTCCAACTCTCTTGGTGGATGAAGAAGTGTCATTAGTCAAGATGGCCAGCCTTCAGGAAGAGTCCATCCTGTATGTATGGGATGACCAGAAGACAGGCTATGCTATCTGAAAGCAGCTGGCAACCTAGCAGTGGTAATGGCTTTCTCTTCTTCCTCATCTCTGGGTGCCTCAGCATTCCTTATTGATTTTCTTAATCATTTCCACATCTCTGTAAATAGTTCCTTCGTTAAAGTTTCTTGAGTCATCAGGGTTGGATTCTGTTTCCTGAAAGAATTCTGATTGATAGTGGAAGAGGAAACAGATTTGCTGAACATTTAGTCATTTGCTGTTACATGATGGTCAGTGCCAATCTTTAGATTTTATCTTTGACTTTCAGCATATATGGCCATGCCAACCTAAGTAAGTGGGATTCAATTAGGAAGTTTAAAAGAGGAGCATCTTTTCCATGTACTTGACATTATAGTGTCATTTTGCTCTAAAACATTTTTGAGAGAAGGATGGCATTTACACATGTATTGGAATAAACTTCACTCACCTGAGCCTGGACTCCAGCTAACATGGGACAAGCATGTTTCATGTAATTTTTCAGTGTAAGGTCAACTGTGATTCTTAGTAAGGGAGCACTGCTGTGAAGATCAGTCTACAAACTAGATATACCTTTTCCTCCAACTCATCCTGCTGAGGTGTATATAGATGTGCATATAGATGTCCTTGGTTTAGAATCAGCTGGTGCTGGAAACAGGTCCATGCAATTAAGGAAGGACCTGCTACAGAAAATCGGGAGGACAGATATGTGTTCCCACAGTGGTCTTGAAATTCCACAGGTGACCTGGCTGCTTGTACCTTATTCTCAGTTGCTGCATTTAGATTAAGCAACTGAAACTTGTATTGCTGGACTTTCTTTGATTTCCTATCAAGCATTTTCCAAATTGAGAGGCATTTTTCAAATTCCCTTAAAGTTTGTGAACAGGAATTGCCAGGGAGGTTTTGGTGTCTTTGCTCCTGATTTGTGTGCCTTCACTAGCTTCCAACTCCTTCCAGTTTCTCTGGTGTTAAATTAATAACAAATGATGTAGAGCTGACAGGTAGGTGATGATGGAGAGTACCATGATATTAAAAAAAAAAATCTCGATCTGTTATGTAGCAAAACGTAAAACACTTTGTCAGGTTTTGCCTGTAGTTATCTTAATTTAACTTAAATATTTTGCTCATATCTCTTTAACCCAGAGGATGGAAACATGGCCTTCAACCTTTCTCTTAGCAGACTTTGTACCATATATTAGTGTGATACAGAATAACAAACTTTGCCTATTATTTGGAATTATTTGAAAAATACACTGAATGCTACAAAAAGGATAAATATGATTTCTTGATGGGGGAACTATCTGGTTCTCATTTGAAGTTATAAGAGCTCATACTTTGGATCAAGATCAGCATTTTCTGACAAAGCAGAACTATCCAACTCTGATTGCCTCAAAATCATTGAGCTCTTTGTCATTCTGAGTATGTAAGCAATGGTAGACCACCTTGGAAATAATTCTTAGCAAGTATGCTGAATCTTGGAAGCATGATTTGACAGTATTTAAACTGTATGCATTTAGTTTGTTTTGTAGATTAGGTTTCAATGCAATATTTCTTTAAAATATTTTTTGTGGAAAATTTCCAACATACACCAAGTAGAATAATATAAAGAATCCCTATACCAATTCCTCAGTTTTACAATGACAATATGTCTTTTGAAGAGAGGTGCTGCCACTGAACATGAATTTAGAAACCGCTGGATTGGGTGATGTCTCAAGTTCCCATCATTCAGTTTTATAGGCTACTTAAGCTTTCCTGTTTTGAAGGGTCTTGGTATAAATTGAATGAGAAGATGTTGATTTGTGCTCCTCCTGAGCTGTTCTTTTGGCCGCCAGTCCTCTTCATCTCTGCTCTCATATTTCCCATGGACATCTCTTCTACTCATTTCTCTGCTGGAATCAATTTTTTTTGTAAATTTTGCTTCCAATCTGCATGCCTGAGGAGGGGTAAAGTTAGACACACTTTACAACTGTTTCTGGTCTTTTCCTTTGTTTTCTTTCATACCATCTAATTTTACTGAATGGTCAACGCAACTATAGGGAATTATAACAAAAGGAAGAAAGCTAAAACTGAATCCAAATCTGACTAGGCTGTTAGTTCAAGATCTGGTGCCTATCCCAGAAGTTATTCCTTTTCTGAGAAACATACCCAGGATACCCTCATAGATCTTCCCAGATCTTAATCGTATTTCTCCCATCCATAGACTGATATAATTTCACAAACAGTTGGGACTTGAATTCCATATATCAACTCCAAGGGAGTCTGGGATTGAGAATTTCTGGCTTCTACCTTGAGAAGGTAGAAGGAAATTACGAGCATGTAGGAAATTACGAGAATGTAGGGCAGTTGTTCAGAGATGCTAGTTGGCTACATGTGATGAATATGTAAAATGAGTCTCTTGTAGACAGCATATGGATAGATCTTGCTTTTTTATCCAATCTGATACCTTATGTCTTTTGATTGGAGCATTAGCCCATTTACAGAGTAAGTATTGAAAGATATGAATTTAGTATCATTTTATTAACTGTAAAGTCACTGTTTCTGTGTATTGTCTTTGTTCCTTTCTGGTCTATGTTACTTTTGAGCTCTCTCTTCGCTTACAGGATCCCCTTTAATATTTCTTGCAGGTGGTTTAGTGATCACAAATTCTTTTAGTTTCTGTTTGTCTTGGAAACTATCTCTCATTCCATTCTGAATGACTGCCTTTCTGGATAAAGTACTCATGGTTGCATGTTTTTCTCATTTAGTACCCTGAATATATATATCTTGCCACCCCTTTCTGGCTTGCAAGTTCTCTGTGAATAGGTCTTCTGCCAGTCTAATGTTTCTTGTAGTTTAAGGACCTCTTGTCTTGAGCTGCTTTCAGGATTTTCTTTTTATCTCAGATTTGCAAGCTTCACTATTATATGTCAGGTGTTGACCTACTTTTTATTGATTTTTGAGGGGGATTCTCTGTGGCTCCTGGACTTGAATGTCTGTTTCTTTCCCCAGATTGGGGGAGTTCTCAACTATGATCTGCTCAAATATATCTCTGCCCTTCTCTCTCTTCTTCCTCTGGACCACAATAATTCTAATATTATTTTGCATTATGGTATCTCTGATTCCTCAAAGTCCACCTCATGATCCATCAATTGTTTTTCTTTCTTTTCCTCAGCTTCCTTACTTTCCATCATTTTGTCTTCTATGTTACTGACTCTCTCTTCTGCTTCATTTTCCCTAGTCATTAGAATGTCCATTTTAGATTGCATCTCAGTTCAAGTATTTTTAATTTCAGCCTGATTAGATTTTGGTTCTTTTATTTCTTCACTAAGAGATTCTCTAGTGTCTCTTATGCTTTTTATCAAGTCCAGTTTGTATTTTTGTAATCATTTTTTCTAAATTACGACATTTTACTTATATCCATATGGATTAAATCTATGGCAGGGAGTATTTCCTCTGGTTCGTTCATTCTTTCTTTCTTCTTTCTTTCTTTCTTTTTGTAAATTTCTCCTTCTAGTCATTTTGTCCAGAGAAGAATAGATGAACAAGAGAACAAAATAAAATATATCAACCATGACCCCAGCAGAATATACACTAGACACATCTGCAGACATCTGAAACCAAAAAAAGAAAAGAAAAAAAAAAGAGAGAAAAGAGAGCATATAATCTCACAGGTGGACAAAACAGGGTAATACACTTGGTCCTGGGTGTATTTTGGTATATTCTGTCTGTTAGAAGACACTAAATTCCAATATTGTAAGGAAGAAAAATTGATATACATACAAAAATAAAATTAAACACAGTGAAAGGAAGCCAAAAGTAAAAAATATACCTATAAAATGTAAAGGTAAAAAGGAGTATTTTAAAAAGACTTAAAAACAAAGAGTTGATAAAATAAGGGAAAAAAGAAGAAAGAAAATCTAAACTGAAAAGCTAAATACTCATGTGAAAAAAACCCCTTGAATTCTGTATACTATTTTCCCCTAGCACAGAGGTTTTTCAGTTCTGTGTGATCCATAAACTTGGCATTAGCCTGATGTTTCTGCTGGTCTTCTGGGTGTAGAGCCTGTTGCGCTGATTCTCAGGTGTCTTTGCCTGGCTGGAGTTGCACCACCCTTTGCCAGGGGGTGAAGCTCAGTGTAAGCGACTTTGGGTTTCTCCATGTGGCTTTTTTCCCTGAAAACTTTCCATGCTACTTGAAAGAAGTGGTTCTTTTCTTAGATCTCAGGTTGAATTCACAGGTGTTCAGAATGATTTGATAGGTAGCTAACTGAATTCAAGGGACCAGGTGAAATGAGAGTTCCCTACTCTTCCATCACCTTCCCCCCAGCACTCTCATACTTTCTTTGATTTCCTAAAGGGATGTATTCACTTCTTTGATGAGGCTTCTTCTCTTCCTTTAGTTGTGCACTTTGTTCCGTCAGTCTTCAGGCTGATTTCTCAGGTATTTGGGATGATTTGACAGTTATCTTATGTTTCATGGATAAGACCAGCCTAGAGTCCTCCTACTCGGTTGCCATCTTAGCTTCCTGGGCCCACCCAGTCTTATCACAGCACCAGATCAGTGGTGGATATCCAGTTCTGAATTACACTTTTAGTTCTTTCTTTTGGTCTTTTTCACATTTCAAGTGATGCTCATGAGTCATTCTGATTGTTTTAATTTTTTTTCCTCTTTTCTGGTGAGGATCCATGGGGAATCTTAGAGCTTTATGCATGAGAAGAGGAGTTGCAGCTTTCATACAGATCGATGACATTTTGAAAAATTTACTTCTAAAATTACCAAGGCTTGAGAGTCTCAATATCAGTTTTATCCCAGTCTATTAATGAAGGGTGCCCTGACTCAGGGTACCGGGAAATAGACCTTACCTCTGGAAGAGCAGCTGCAAACTTCTGGAAGAGCATGTGGGACTAAAACTATTTTTGCAACCATTTTTTGGAAAATGCCATCTTCTAGATTCTCCCTTCTCTCTTCTCCCACAATAATTCAAGTCTCCCCTGTATGGAAACTATACTTGCTCCAAATCTTCACCTGAAACACGGGCTCCAACTCAATGTCCAGTATCCCATCATTTAAGTCTTATCCAGGGGAGGATGAGGCTTTTCAGCATTACCTCTGAAACTACTCCTTGACAACTTTTTTTTTTTTTAAACTAAAATGCCTGTAAATACAGTGATACATTACCTGGATCCCACTTAACACAACATGCAATGATGGAATAGAAATGGGATAACTATTGTAGACATCCATGTTCAGAAAAGATGAAGGAACATCCCCCCCTTTACAGGTTTATAACAATCCTGAAATCCAGCTGGGTGAGTGTTGCCAGTTCCATGAGTAAGACCAGCTCCAAGATTAATGCTTGAGGATGATTCACTGTGGTTCTTGGTTCCATCCTCTGAAATAGCTTTCCTCTTCCATTGGATGTGGACCTTGTTTGAAGCTGAATAATTCTTCAGTCTACTTCCTAACTGTGCAAGTTTTAGCATTCATTTTGTACTGCCTACCCTCTCAATTCAAGCTAATATTACTTCTTTAAAAAATTCATAGATTTTTTTGGGGGGGGGAATTGGTTTATAATCCATCCCATTAGACAAAAACAACACCCCAAATCTCTTGAATGAACCCCTCTGCAGCTTAGATTCCCTGAAAGGAAGCTGAAGGACAATGACTTTTAAGATCCCCAGAGAGATTTTTCCCTATTTGGAAGTCTTCTGAGGTCTTAAAAAAAGACTTTTCAGTCACAACCTTGGCTTCATCTTTAGGCTATGTTCTCTTGATCAAGACTTGGATTCAATCTTTTTCCAAAAGGTATTTCTTAGTTTTATCACCATTTGCCATCTGGAAAGGCTGGGAGTGAAAAAGAGTTTTATTTTTATTTATTTGTTATTTAAAGAGAAGGAGAGAGAGATGCAAGGCTGGAGACCTCATGACCCTGAGATCATGACCTGAGCTGAAATCAAGAGTTGGAGGCTTAACCTACTGAGCCACCCAGGAGGCTTAACCTACTGAGCCACCCAGGTGCCCCAAGAGTGTTACTTTGAACCTAGCAAGTCCTGGATCCTTTTTATGTATTAGTTCTTTAGCTTATTTAATTTACTTTATTTCTGTACTCACATTTCACACTACACAGCAAACAGAGGCAGGTGGCGTATCTCATATCTCCTTAGCTAGATTATCCATTTCAGACACACATTTCTACCTTTGCATAACAACAGTATTGCTAAATTTTCTGATACTATATAATGAGGATCCCCTTTTCCCCTAGTGTCTCAGAATGTTTTCTTGATTTTCCTTTGAGCTCTCTGCAATTGCCTCCTTGGGTCCATTGATAAGATTCTGCTCAAGGACCTCCCCTAGGCCTTCAGGACTTCTACCAACAATTCTGTCCTGAAAACTTGCATGTATTCTAGGATTTTGTCAGGGCAGCACCCCACTTCCGGATCCCCAAATCAGGTTCTAATTTGTCTGTGTCATCCACAGCACAGCACCTGGTGGGTAGTGGACATCTGATGCAGAATGGAATTGTGAGCTCTTTATTTTTGTCTTTCACATTTTTAGTGATAATCATAGTAGTTATGTTATTTTCATTTTTTTTATTAGATGGAGCCTATCTTAAAGCTTTATGCATGAGAAGAGAGTAGTAGTTTTTACAACAGATCAATGGCATTTTGAAAAATTTTCTTCTAAAATTACTTATTACTAATTACTTATTATTAACTATTAGGTAAATTAAAATTACTTGAGCAATTTGAGACACTATGTTTTTACTCCATAGGGGCATTCACAGTAACCAGGTAATCATTTATAAAATAAATACAAAGATCAAGGTCATTTGATATTCAGACTGATTTTCTATCTTTGTTTGGGAGGTGTGGGGGTTGCTGAAAATGATAAACTTTCAATACATTTTTATTTAGGCTCATTCTTGTCAGGAAGTGAAATTTAATCCACTTCAACCGTCAAACCATGGACTCTACATTATATTTATTCATTAAAGTAATCAATCAGTGGGAATGAGGTTTTCTTTTAAAGATAAATTAAATGGTGAAAATGATGAGTTTATTAAAATGTCTGGGAACTTTCATTTTTCATCTTAGCTCCGCCTTCTGCAATAGTATGATCCCATCTATGGGTATGTGACATAACTCAGTTGCTTTTTGAGTTGTTTCAGGTACCTGTGCACCATTTGTGTATATATGGTGGTTTCCCCATCTCTGCATAAAATGAGAGTGCAAGGGACAGTAATTAAAATTAGGGAATACAAAAGAGAGCAGAAACATGAGCATTTACACATTTGGGGGGACAGATACTGCCCCCAAGGTCAACATGCTGATGCATTCCTCCACTGGTCCCTTTGTCTACAGCCTACAAATCCCAGTCATCTGTCTTCAGTCATGGAGGCTTGCAGGAAAAAATCCACTCACCATCCCTGAATTGAATTTCAAAGGTAGGTGATAACTGAATGCAATTACCACAACTATTATTTTTCTGTCAAAAATAAATTATTGATGAGGGTGGATTTCTTTCATATTTTTAAGATGGTTGCTATTTGGGGGTACCTGGGTGGCTCGGTTTGTTGAGTGTTTGACCCTTGATTTCAGCTCAGGTCATGATATTAGGATCTTATGTTCAAGCCCCATGTCAGGGCTCCACACTCAGCCAGGAGTCTGCTTCTCTCCCTCTCCCTCCCCCACCCTCATGCTCTCACTTGCTCTCTCTAAAATAAATCTTTTAAAAAATATGGTTGGTATTTGTTACTATTTGTTAAAAGGATAACAGCATAACTTGCTTGCAGAAAAGTGCCCCAGTCATGAACATGTGGATCAATGAAATTTCACCAGTAGAACACATGTGTGTAACTCAAATGTGTGTCCAGATCAGGAAGCAAAATCTCCCACACCCCTTCTAGTCATGACCTATCCCAAGGGGAACCACCATAGATTAGTTTTGCCTGTTGTCAAATGTTATGTAAATATAATCATATGGCAAGTTCTAAAGAGAAAAGTTCTAAAAGCTTTATCAAGGCATAATTGACATAAATAAATTGCATATATTTGGAGTGTGCAATTTGATGGGTTTTGACATGTGAATGCACTTATGAAACCATCTCCACAATTAGGATAATGAACATATCCATCAACCTCAGAGTTTCCTTATCACTCTCTCTTCCAGCCCTACCTCTCCTCTCCCCAGGCCACCACATTCTGTCACCATAGATTAGTTTGCATTTTCTAGAACTTTATATAAATGTAGTCTTACCGAATGTGTTCTCCTTTTTTGTTTCTCACTCCCCTTAATTATTTTGAGACTCATCTGTGCTATTGTGTGTATCTAAAGATCATTCCTTGTAACAGCTGAGTAGTATTCCTTCATGGATATACCAAAGTTTCTCTATCCATGCATCTGTTAGTAAGTACTCTTTGGCATCTGGCTTCTTTTGCTCAACATTATGTTTGTGAGATTCATTCCTAGTAGGACATTTGTGGGAGAAAAGGGGAAATGATTTTGTAACACTCCGTGGGATACAACTCTGTACCAGAGAAGATAAATCTATCTACATTTAGTGTGAGGTCATTGTCAATGTTGTCATTCACAGACTAATTCAAAGCATTTATTGAGCATCTAATTTGCACAAGACACTGCGCATTTTATAGAATGGTGGATTGCAGTATTGTTTCTAATTGTTTTTTGCTTTCTCTATAAAAGCATTATATATCCTTGTTTGTAGCCATGTGGCTTGGAATGTCTTCCTGGGGGAGGATTATACTTCCTCATGCCCCTGATGTTGGGGAGTGGGTGTTTGACTTATTTTGGAGAAATTGACAAGCCATCCAGTGATTTGGTCTTAGCACCTTTCTCTGCCACAAGATTACCATGTCCTAGACACCAGACACTTCTTCAGCTTGGTATCTGAATGAAGAAGGCACATAGAAGAAGTGCAGACGTGTGGCTGAGATGGGTTGTGAGCAAGGAATCTTTGTTATTGTAGCAGTAGTTATGGATAAGAGCTTAGCTACCTTCTGCATTAAGAAAATCAACTCAAATGATTGAGTTATTGGTTGTGTTTTTATGGTAATGCTTTCCAATATCTAAATTTGAAGGCTTTCTACCAGTGTTAATCAGTCTCCTTATTCTTTCTTTAACAATATATTTCCTTTACTCTTACAATGAGTTTTTGAATTAAGAAATAAATCATTTCTTGACTGCCTAACTTCTTTCACTTAATACCTTTCCTCCACACACTGTTAGGTTTCAGACAGTTGTTTTCAAACTCTGTCAATTGCTCTGTCAATCTCAAGAATATTTCTTAATCTCGCCTCTGCTTCCCACTGTGAATTATAGGCATAGTGCTCTAGATTCTTCTTCCATCCTTGCCTTCTGGTTCTGCTTCAACCACAGAATCTCCTGTACTGTTAAAAAAAAAAAAAATGGAATCCACAGGATGAAGAAATTTTCAGTGCTGTGCCAAAATTCCTACCGAAGGCTTTTCTCTGGTAAACCAATCAAAGAGGTCTTAGATAGTCTATGTTATATTTTCTTATGATCAAACTCCTGAATCATGTATTTTCTTGTATTTTAAACTGGGCCTGGGCTAACTGAGCTCTGCCACGCTCCAAAGGGGTCATTTTATGTGTTAGCACTGTCAGAGACCCTAGTTCACTTGTGCTCAGCTGTTACTCAATATCATAACATTAAAAATCATTCCTGATCCATAAAAGTCACATAGCTAATTTGGACTTACTATTATATTGTTGTCACTGGAAGGTTTGAAAGTGCCATTTCTAGGAGCTGGCTTCTAAATTTGTATTTACCACCAGCTATTAACATTATAGGCACACCCAGGAGGTACTGCAGGTTTGGCTCCAGACCACCGCAATAGAGTGAGTGTCGCAATAAAGTGAGACAAATGAATGTTTTGGTTTTCCAGTGCACGTAATCACTCTGTGTACACTCCACTGTAATCTGTTAAGTATGCAGTGGCATTATGTCTGGAAGAACAATGTACATATCTAAATTTAAAAATACTTCACTACTGGGGTGCCTGGGTGGCTCAGTGGATTAAAGCCTCTGCCTTTAGCTCAGGTCATGATCCCAGGGTCCTGGGATCGAGACCCACATCGGGCTCTCTGCTCGGCTCTCTGCTCGGCTCTCTGCTCGGACAGGCTAACAATCTGTCAGTTTCTTTTTCCTACGCTATAAGCTTTCATTTCCATCATTAGGTCCTCTCTCTCTGCCTGCTTGTGATCTCTCTCTGTTAAATAAATAAATAAAATCTTAAAGAAAAATACTTCATTGCTAAAAATGCTATCATCTGAGCTTTCAGTGAGTCCTAAGTAGCGATCACAGATCATCATAACTGATACAGTAATAATAATAATGAAAAACTTAAACTATTGCGAGAATTGCTAACATGTGACACAGAGACATGAAATGGGCAAATACTGTTCGAAAAATGACGCTGATAGACTTTCCTGGACCCAGGGTCGCCTGTTATATTTAATGTTATATACCATTTAATGTTATAATGTTTGATTTTTAGAAAACACAGTATCTGCAAAACACAGTAAAGCTAAGTGCAATAAAATGATGTCTGCCTGTATATATTTGGAAGAAATATGAAAATCTAATTTATGTGACAGTGCTACTAGTTTACTCAGGGATTACCTGGCTGTAGTTGAGGGTTTTTTTTTTTTAAAATTATTTATTTATTTGACAGACAGACATTAGAAGTAGGCAGAGAGAGAGGAGGAAGCAGTCTCCCTGCTGAGCAGAGAGTCTGATGCAGGGCTTGATCCCAGGACCCTGGGGTCATGACCTGAGCCGAAGGCAGAGGCTTTAACCCACTGAGCCACCCAGGTGCCCCTGTAGTTGAGCTTTAAAGATTTTCCTGAACCATTTCCTCTCTAGCTAGGCTGTTGTTTTGGATCTGACCAGCTGATGTCACTATGGGACCATGAATGCAGGCCTGTTTCAGAGAAACTTTGGATTGGCGTTCCAGCAGCCCCAGGAATGATAACCTCCCTCCCACCCAGCGCCAGCCTCCGCCCCGACCTCCTCTCTCCCCCTGCCTGCATAGTTTATAAAATTGAGAACTAGCTGACGGATTTAATTTTGATGGAGAATTACCTGTAGGCAAGAGGGCAATCAAACCCATACTGTTAAGGAGAGGGGGCCGAGATAATGAATCTATTATCTCTGTTTAGCAAATGGAGAGTGTCAGGCTAACAATCTGTCAGTTTCTTTTTCCTACGCTATAAGCTTTCATTTCCATCATTAGGTACGACTAACTTAGGACTATCTATAAAGGGGCTGATTAACTGGGTGGTGTATTTTCTAGACTTATGTCCTGTGTGCATTTCTGTGTCTGCCCTTGCTCTATCTGGGCTATCACAGAGTCCCTGCTGGACCTGAAACTTCAAATCAATCTCTTGGTCATGAAGTTTTAGAAACTGAGGGGATCCTGTGTGGGGGAAGGTTGAGAGGAACAGCTAATAAGAGTTTTGGGATTACCTAGAGGCAGAAGGCATTTATGCTAACACTTTTTATCAGCGTGACAAATCATGGACAGGTTCCTAGAGGTCACAAGGGTCACTTTATGTACTTATTTTTATTTTATTTTATTTTATTGAGGGAAGGAGAGAGAGGGGTGTGGTCAGAGGAAGAAGGAGAGAGAGAATCTCAAGCAGGCTCTACACACGGCATGGAGCTGGACATGGGGCTTGATCATACAACCCTGAGAGCGTGAACGGAGCCGAAATTAAGAGACAGTTAATAAACTGAGCCACCCAGGGGCCGCCCACAGGGGATCCTTTTCCCTCCTTTCTTTCTTTCTTTCTTTCTTTCTTTCTTTCTTTCTTTCTTTCTTTCTTTCTTTCTTCTTCTTTCTTTTTAAAATATTTAATTTATTTATTTGACAGGCAGAGAGGGGGGGGGAAGCAGGCTCCCCACTGAGCAGAGAGCCTGATGCAGGGCTTGATCCCAGGACCCTGGGATCATGACCTGAGCCGAAGGTAGAGGCTTTAACCCACTGAGCCACCCAGGCGCCCCAGGGGATCACTTTAAATTTAAGTTTAAAGTGGTATTAAAAGAAGAGTCCTACTAACTCAACAGTCACCAAATGCCCATCTCCTGCATTCCTTTGCTAGAGTCTGTGCAACAAAGTATCACAGACTGGGTGCCTTGAGCAACAGAAATTTTCCCACAGTTGTAGAAGTCCAAGTGTGGGCAGGATTGGTTCCTTTTGAGGCTCCTCTCCTCAGCTTGCATCCTCCAGAGGCCACTCCTCTGTACAGGGGAGCACCCGTGGTGCCTCTCTTGTATGTGCTAACTTCTAGATTGGATCAGGACCCACCCAAGCACCTCATTTTAATGTAATCACCTCTTCCAAAGTCCTGTCTCCAAGTGCAGTCACATTCAGAGGTATAGACTATTAGGGCTTCAAAATATGAATTTGAGGGAGGAAAACAGTTCAGTTCCTAATACTCCTCCCACTCCTCTTTACTGATTTAGGTTGATAGATGGATCAGCATCTGGGATACAGATTATTGACAGAAACATGTTTCCCAATTTCCTTACCTTCTTTATGTCTTTTTGAGTGGCATAGAATAGACTTGCCAACAGCCTCTTCAGAACCATGAGATCTCAGGGAACTTCTGAATGACCAGGGATCCCCTGAAGACCACGGAACCTGGGAGAACAAGGATCTGCTCACCAGCAGGAGCTGAGGCTCAAGCCTGGGATTCATAATGAGATTTTGATTGATCCCAAAGTGCCTTAACTTGGACTCCTTCCATTTACCCTCAGGCTATAGATATGCATTTTTTTAGGAACCCTATACCAAGACACTCTAAAACTTAAATTATTGAAAATAGACTTAATGCAAAAATAATTGAATTGAGATTGTGCTTTTGCTTTGTAGTAGAGATGGCTTTAGCCTTTTACTAAATAAAAGTAAAGCAACACAAGTTAAAAATCATGTGCTAATGTTATGTTTATTATAAAATTAGTAGCATGATAATACCATGTTAAAAAATTTAGGAAGTGTAGATAAATAAAAGGAAGAAAAATCAGTTATCTACAACTCTTAACATAGGAATGATTTATCTTTTCTTTATTTCTCTCTGAAGAGATCATACTATAAATATTGCTTTCCAGCAAAGAACAAATCTTGACTGAAAAGAAGGAATCTTCTCCTAAATTGGTAAATAGAATGTACGAATAAATAAATAAATAAATTCAATCATGTCTTCATTAACTGTTTATTGAGCACAGACCACACCAGGGCTGTGGTGGGGCTAGAGACATTGTTGTAAATAAATAGGCAAAATCTCTGATCTCACATTCCAGCGAGGAGACACAGAGCAAATATAAAATACATAAAAGTGAATTTTATTGATTCCAAATGCATACAATTATTAAAATATGTTTGATACCGAGTTGCATCTTACAGTCATCATCGGTCTGTATTAGTCAAGGTCTGAAACTTGTGACATCATAGATTTCGCAATGAGTGTCAAGAGCTTGGAAGAAAATTCTAGAGACAGTGGGTATCCTCGTCTTTTAACCTCTGTGAATGGGTGGTCTTGGGGTGGGAGTTGGAAGAGTGATGAATCTGAGCAATGTAAAGTGGCCCCCAGGAGGATGGGATCCCAAAAGTTCCACACTGCATGATATGAAGCTGAGCGGGAGCCCAGGTCCAAGGAGTTTAAGGTCGCCCATGGATTTATTTTAAGAAATGTTGCAAAAAAAAAAAAATGTTGCATGGCCAGAGATTTTTAAGACACCGAAGATGACATTGAATGGCAAAACATAAACATAAGATGGGTCTGGGTTTTCAATGAAACCTTAAAAAATAAAAGGATGGATCTGGGTAAAAAAAAAAAAAAAGATTCAAAAAGTTGTACTCTATGAAAAAGTCTTAGTGATATCTTAAGCAATTTATTTCACTTTTTATAAATGTTAGGTACAAAAGAGATAGCTGAGAAAATCTATGCTTAATCTGGTTTAAAAAAGCTCTCTTAATGAACATAGAATGATTTTCTGTGAGGTAAGGAAGCATTGTTTCCTAGGAGGAATGGAGGTAGTTTTTCTCTTGGCGGTACACATAAGATCCTGGTGTATGTCTCAATAGTGTTTTATGTTCTATGAAATATGGTGCTGTATCAGGTAATAATAAGTCACTTGTATAAATTCAAGATAAGTTTGGAGGCTGTATTAGTTAGCTCAGGCTGTTATAACAAAATACCACAGACTAAAACAATAGACATTTTTTCTCACAGTCCTGGAGGCTGGAAGTCTAGATTAAGAAACCTGAAGATTTGGACTTGATTCATGATCAGGAGGGTCCTCTTTCTGGCTTGCAAAAGGTCCCTAGTTGCTGTATCTGGAAAGAGAGAGAGAGAGAGAGAGAGAGAGAGAGAGAGAAAGTGTTCTGATCATGAATTCCATCATGGAAACTTCACTCTTATGACCTCATCTAAACCTGATTATCTTCCAAAACCCCATCTGTAAATATTAACACAATGGGGCTTAGAGCTTCAACATACAAACTTTGGGAAGAAGTAAACATTCAGTCCAATAAGAGAGGCACCCAGTTAGGTAGAACTGGTTTGCAGGAGGAAACAGGAGCACTAGTATTTTGGGAGTGACTCTGGGGAAATCTCTTACCTTCTTTCAGTTTCAGTATCCTCATTAGCCAAATCGTACCTGCCCTCCATATTTTGTAGGGGTTTATTGATGGCCACCTGGTATTTATTCATATGATCTTCACTGAGGACCATGCCCCAGGTCTGTGCTTGGTGTTAGGACGATGGGACTGAAGATAGCAGAGATGGTATCCTCCTTGAGAGGGCAACACTTGATGTAGTACTGGGCCAGCTTTCCCCCTTCTATCCAGAGAGACTTTTCCCAGTTCCTTTTCCTTTCCCAGTTCCTTCTGCTTCCTCTGGCCAACTGATGAAAAGTAATGTGCAATATGCCAGAAAGGGTGGGAACAATTGTCGTCTTTTGAGCCATATTAAAAAATGACATAAATGAATTTGAGTTGCCTCTCACTGAAGTTATTTAGGGTTTATTTAGTTCTTTCAGTATTTTCATTGGGCCTTGGAAAAAATGTTAAATTAGGAGATGCTGGCTTTCAGGACCTGGGGCCCTCTAAGACCCCACTCTGTCTTTCTACCCGCCCTATTTCCCCTACACATTCTTGCTGACAACACTTGATTTTGGGAGATAACTTATACTAAGGAGTAAATGATTGATAAAAGCTTAAAGTGTACCCCATCCTAAATGCTTTGTATTTTAAGTGGAATCAGTGCTTTGAGGTAGTTTTTTTTTTTTTTTTACAGTAGATTTTAGGTCATAATCATTAAATTAAAAACTTGGTCTCTGCCACGCCACCTAGAGGTCATGTAGGAAAATTTAAATCATCAGGTTTGCAACCACTTAATTTTCTTTCTGGAAACTTTGGTTCTACTTAGGAGGAAACTTTCTTGTCATTGTTGTTATTTTACTTATTTCCTATTACAAATAATATGTTATTTATAGGACTTCCTCAAACTCAAATGTACGTTTAGGGAAAACCTGTTCCTTAATTCTTAACAACAAAGGCCCTGATTCTAACTCTGGAGTTATATTTTACATTTCATTTCCTTGAACAGCTTCTAATTTTTATTTTAAAACATGAATTAGATAGTAAGGTGATATGTAGTTTTGGACTATGACTTGCATTTTTTAAAAACACTGAAAATAATAGATATAAAATATATTTCATTTATACTCCTTATACTTACATCTGATTATTCATTTTATTTTTTAAAAAATTGTGATTTCTTGATTTAAACATGGGTGGCTTTTCTTTTTAAGCTTAAAAGACTTTTTCTTTCTTTTCTATTAATACCAGCTAGTAGGATTATAGACAACAGACAGTGCCTGCTATCCTGAAGAATGTATACAATTGACCCTCGAAGAACACTGGGATTAGGGAACCAACCCCTCCCCAACATGCAGTCAAAACCCTGCTTATAACTTTAGACTTCCCCTAAAACGTTACTAATAGCCTGCTATTGGCCAGAAAGCTTACCAATCACATTAACAGTCGGTTAACACATATTTTGTAAGTTTTATAACTATTAAATACTGTGTTCTTACAATAAAGCAAGCTAGGGAAAAGAAAATCTTACTAAGAAAATCATAAGAAAGAGAAAATGTATTTATAGTACTATACTATATTTATTGAAAAAAACAAAAAAAACAACACCCAACATGTATAAGTAAGTGGACCACACAGTTCATACCCATGTTCTTCAAGGGTCATCTGTATTTGTTATAGCCCAGGCTTGGTTAATACCATCTTGGGAAACATGTTTTTATCACCAGGGCAGCCTAATATAATGCGAAATTTTGGGAAAGTATGTTCTCAGCAGTGAACAATGACCACATAAAAATCACTATGTTGTTAGCAGGTTTTATCAATCAAGATAGCAGCATTAAATGTGCTGCACTTGGGGTGCTTGGGTGGCTCAGTGGGTTAAAGCCTCTGCCTTCAGCTCAGGTCATGATCCCAGGGTCCTGGGATCGAGACCCACATCGGGCTCTCTGTTCGGCGGGGAGCCTGCTTCCTCCTCTCTCTTTGCCTGCCTCTCTGCCTACTTGTGATCTCTGTCTGTCAAATAAATAAATAAAATATTAAAAAAAAATAAATAAATGTGCTGCACTCTTCTGTGCCCTAGTGAAGTTGTCCTCTCTCTCTCGTCCTGCATTCTGTCACTCATGGAAAGGGAGTCTACTATGAACATTGCAGTCCTTGCTCTGGAAGATGTGGAGGCATGTGTGTGAGGTCTTCTTTTGTAGTTCAGATTCTAGGGACATGGAACCAAGCTCTGCGCTTGCTCTATAAGCTTCAAGACCAATAGTGGAGAGAACTAGTCCATCTTTGGTGCTCCTTCTGCTAAAGAGGGACATGAGAGAGGAGAAGGGCACCAAGGACCACCCTTCCAGTGGAAACACCAACCAGGTCAACAACCTGAGCAATGCTGGGCAGTTGGATGGAGGAAGCCACTGACAGATCATGATCCACCACCTTTCTCTTCAAAGAAAGTTCATTTTCCTCTTGACTCCCCCAGGGAAAGGAGGAGTTCAAGGGAAGATTCATTTAATGTTTACTCTACCTCAAGCACTGCCTTTGATGTCAATATCATTCCTTTCATCTTACCACTGAGGAAGCAACACTAGGCTCAAAATGGTTAAATCACTTGTCCAAGGTGTCATGTAGATATCAATAGAAGAGTCAAGTTTTTGATTACTAAAATAGAAACTTATATATATATATACATTTTTTAGAAAATCATGCTGTTTACTTACATAGATGCTACTCCATACTTAAAGAACTTTAAATCATGTATTATTAGAGGTAGAAAAAATGTTTTTAACTACATACCTTAAAGACAGAAACTCCTGTTACGAACTTTTGGAAAAAGTAGAACATGTGTGGAGAGGGGAATTGAGTTGAGGGAAATCAGAGGGGGAGATGAACCAGGAGAGACTATGGACTCTGAAAAACAAACTGAGGGTTTTGGAGGGGAGGGAGATGGGTGGTTGGGGGAGCCAGGTGGTGGGTATTATAGAAGGCACGCATTGCATGGAGCACTGGGTGTGGTGCATAAACAATGAATCTTGGAACAATGAAAAATTAAAATAAAATAAAATAAAATAAAATTACAAAATAAAAAAAGAACATGTGTGGGCTTTGTTATTGAACTTAACTGGGATTAAAGTCCACGTGCTACTGTGGGTTCTTGTACGGGGGGTATGTTTACCCCTCCCCCCACCTCGGGTTCTTCATTTACAACCTGAAAATGCTTGCCCTTAGAAATAGTAAGCACCAGGTAAATGTTTTCTTTTGTAGAATTCTAGATAAATCACATGAATTGATAACAATAAGGAAGTTTCTGTTAAGGATGAGGAGTATTTCTTTTCTTTTTCTTTTTCTTTTTTTTTGAGGCTGATAGCTTTTATTTTTTAATTTAAATTTTATTTATTTATTTATTTTTAAAGATTTTATTTATTTGTTGGAGAGAGAGAATGAGCAAGTGCACAAGCAGAGGGAGTGGCAGGCAGAGGGAGAAGCTGGCTCCCCACCGAGCAAGGGGCCCAATGCGGGGCTCAGTCCCATGACCCTGGGATAATGACCTGAGCTGAAGGCAGACACTTAACTGACTGAGCCACCCATTTAGCTAATTTAAATTTTAGACAGTTAACATAGAGTACAATATTGGCTTCTGGAGTAGAATTCAGTGATTCATCACTAACATACAACACCCAGTGCTCATCCTAACACGTGTCCTCCTTGAGGATGCTGAATGTTTCTTAAAAGGGTGAATTCGATTACTCTTCACATGTCTGTACTGTTCAAATATAATAATTTTGTCAGAGGTGTTTAGTTGATAACTTACCTGTTGTTAAAGCAGTTTCAAATTGAATACACTATACTGTAGATGTCTGAAAAAAATGTATTTGTCCTTATTGTTAACTTAAACATGTATTACTCCTGAGCCCTATTCTCATTGACACTAGGAGATGCATTTTTTTAAAGATTTTATTAATCTGAAGAGACTGTCTTTGTTCCATTGCATATTTTTTCCTGCTTTATCAAAGATTAGTTGACCATAGAGGTAAGGGTCCATTTCTGGGATCTCTATTCTGTTCCATTGGTCTATGTGTCTGTTTTTGTGCCAGTACCATGCTGTCTTGGTGATCACAGCTGTGTAATAGAGTTTGAAATCAGGCAATGTGATGCCTCCAGCTTTGTTTTTTCATTTTCAACATTTCTTTGGTGATTCAGGGTCTTTTTTGGTTCCATTAAAATTCTAAGATTGTTTGTTCCAGCATTTTGAAAAATGCATTGGTATTTTGATTGGGATGGCGCTGAAAGTATAGATTGCCCTGGGAAGTATAGACATTTTAACAATGTTTATTCTTCTGATCCGTGAGCATGGAATGTTTTTCCATCTTTTTGTGTTTTCTTCAATTTCCTTCCTAAGTGTTCTGTAGGTTCTAGAGTATAGATCCTTTACCTCTTTGGTTAGGCTTATTCGAAGGTATCTTAAGGTTTTTGGTGCTATTGTAAATGGAATAGATTCCCTAATTTCTCTTTCTACAGTTACAGTGTCCACAATGGCCAAACTGCGGAAGGAGCTGAGATGCCCTTCAATAGATGAAAGGGTAAAGAAGGTGTGGTCCATCCATCCATACAATGGAATATTACTCAGCCATCAGAAAGGATGAATACACGATATTTGCATCAACATGGATGGGACTGGAGGAGATTATGCTGAGTGAAATAAGTCAAAGAGAGAAACACAATTATCATATGGTTTCACTTATTTGTGGAACATAAGGAATAACATGGAGGACATTAGAAGAAGGAAGGGGAAAATGAAGGAGTGGAATCAGTGGAGGAGAGGAACCATGAGAGACTATGGACTCTGGGAAACAAACTGAGAGTTTTGGCAGGGGGATGGGTGAGCCCGGTGATGGGTATTAAGGAGGGTACGGATTGCATGGAGCACTGGGTGTTATACACAAACAGTGATTCATGGAATACTATCTCAAAAACTAATGATGTACTGTATGGTGACTAACATAACACAGTAAAACCATACTATAGGGGCAACAGTTAAAAATTATTTTATTAATTTATTTATTTTAGAGAGAGAGAGTGAAAAAGGGGTGGAGAGAGGGAGAGGAAGAGAGGGAATCTCAAGCAGACTCTGTGCTGACTGCCGAGCCTGATGCGGGTCTCAATCTCATGACTCTGATATCACAAGGTGAGCCAAAAAAAAAAAAAAAAAAAAATGAAACGCTTAACCCACTGAGTACAAATGTCCCGGAAGACACTTACATTTGACAACGAAACATAATGGTCTTTTTCTCTTTAAAATAGTCCTTTTCAGATAAATTGGTTCAATCCAAAAACTTCAAATTCCCTGACTCACTCTACTCCAGATAGCATCTGAATGAAGGAAGAAGCCCATGAATCCTCCTCGGGGCTGATGTCCCCTGCTTCCTGGCCACTTTGTGCCTTGGCAGGGATATGGGGGAATATGGCAGGTTCTGCATGGGCCTTGGGCATCCTCCTCATGCCTGCTGGGGAATTTGGCAGCCCCTGAACTCTGAGATCCCTTCGAACTGACCCCAGACCTCCATGGGCTATTGGTTCTCTTAATACTTTCACTTAAGTGTCTATTGAAGGATGCAAACAATTAAAGAAACAATTTGCATAAATCCTTGTCAGTGCAGTGGTAGATGAAGTACTTTGTATTGGGGTTATGTAAATCAGAGGTGGAGGGAGGAAAGGTAGAAGTAAGGTGTGTTTAGGTGGCGCTCGGAGCAGCAAAAGGTGAAGCTGGAGAAGGGAGCTGGGACCACGTGAGATGGGCTACAGCAACCACAGGAACATGGTCTAAGATCTTGCCCTGGGAAGCCACCAAAAGTCTCTAAGCAGATGAGTCACAGGTCACGTGGTCTCTGCGGGCTGTATACTGCAAGGCCAGATCAAAGGGTCTATTGCATCGGTTGAGGTATTTGTTTGGAGAAATATATAACTAGTTCAGTAAAATACCCTTTTTAGGTCATGGTTTGGCATCCAACATCATTAAACACAATTTTTTTTCCCCTGGAGAAATAGAAATCACTAACATACACTACAATTTTATCAGAAAATTCTAACTTACTGCAAATTCTATATATTCCATGGTTTCTTTCCAACCCATGCTCCACTGAAAAATTAATTATTGGGGGCTCAGTTGGTTAAGCATCTGCCTTCTGCTCAGATCATGATTCCAGGGTCCTGGGATGGAGCCCCATATTGGGCTCCCTGCTCAGTGGAGAGTCACTTCTCCTTCTGGCCCTCTGCCCTCCCACTCATGCGCTCTCTCTCTCTCATAAATAAATAAGTAAATCTTAAAACAAAAACCAAATAATTATGATACCAAAACCCCTCAATGGATAAGGACTTAGAGATGAAAACACACACATTTAAAATCTGGTGGGATTATAATCTCCCCATGTTTAGGTGACATGTTGTGGACCATTAAAATGGTCAAAAGAGACATGTGATACTGCAAGAAACTGAGATTTGGGGTATAGTTTGTTACCCCAGCATAACCTGTTCTGATGAACATAACTCTATTACATCATAAAATAATATCATACAAAATATGGAACTTTAAAATATCTCGATTTCCTATAGAGACGGAAATCTGAAAACAGTGATTAACTTGGCTTTGCCAGTATGCAAGTGACTTGTACATGAAAACGGATGCTTCCCAGGCGTTTAGGTATGTCATAATAAGAAAACAGAGGGGGATGGGTTAGCCTGGGAAAGGAGGAGAGAGAGCTTTCTCCAGACCAAGATGTGGCCCAGGGAACCTCCCTCTCAGAACCTCCCTTTGTATCTGGCTCCTGCTGCCCACCCTGTCCATCTCTCTTCTCTCTCCAGCTTCCTAGCTCAATCCTCCTTAAGCTCAGAGGGAGACTGTCAGAAGCATTCCCCATGAAGACGCATGAATTTGTTGCTTTCAATAAATGGACTGACATGAAGTCAGCACCCAGGCACTTTGCTTTAAGATGCCTATCCGCTCGAGCTGATCTTTTTACAGATTCTCTACCATATGCAAGGGGGAATATCTGTATCCAGTTTATGGGTCCTTAAATGACACAATTGTGAACAGTTTAGGGAAAGTCTGCAAAATTCAAGCAAATAACCCCCTTTTGAGAAGGGGGTGATCGTCCTGTGTCAATATTTGCATCCTGTTTGAGGAGTTGTAACATTTAAATTCTGGTATTTGATTGTATCGGTAGGTTTGATTTCCTGTTTGTTAAAGTTCCCTGCATGGCAGTTATGGCTATCTTATATGAGATGGTTCTTGGTGGTGATTATAAAATGTTTGTTCTTATTCTGTGGCCTTTTATGTCTTCCCGTGCATCCACGTGCTGTGTTGTTTTATGTCTGGAATGATAATGGAATAGTTGAAGGAAGGAGCAGCTAAAAGATCACAGGCTCTGATCCTGTGGCATGGGTCTAGTTCCAGGGATAGCAGCCGTGGTGAGTTTATAAAGCAAGGTCTGTGCAGTCGGCACTGTGACCCAAAAAGTCGTGAAGGCAGGCAGGAAAGAGGCCCAGACATTTGTTGCTGAGAGAATCCGAAAAGAAGACTTGGGATCATGAATCTTGAAGCCGAAGAGTTGTCTTTTCGGCAAATGTCACTAGTCGCTGTAAGTAAAAGAGAAAATTAGAGGGAGAAATTTACGGCTGCATGTTATGTGTAATTACATAGATGTGTAAGGGGGATTGGATGGTTTCCTTAAGCTCTTTAGAGGGAAGTCTATGGCGGATTTTATGGAATGGAAACATGGCATGTGAGGAATGGTCTTTCCCAGGTCACGGAAAGGCATGTTTTCTCCTAGGGATCTTGCTTTTCCATTTCCAAATCATTAGATAATTTATGTACTTATCATCCCCACATTATTTGAAGCAGTTCTTGAATATTTGGCCTATAGATTAAACAAACAAACAAACAAACAAACAAACAAACAAAAAACCCGGAAAAACCAAACCCAAACCAACGTGGTCATGGCTTCAGAATTGTAAGTGAAGGTCCTAACTTTCCCGCTTCCTGCCTGATCCTCTCAGCTTTGGCCACTCACATATGCACGAAAGATACATTCATGTCTTTTTAAATGTTAGTGGACATTGTCTGAAGTTATGCACAGATGAAGAACGCCAACCGCCACCTTCAAAAGGCAGAATAGCTTGAAATCAGCTCATCAGAATGCCAGAGTTGCTCACAAGTTCGTGCCTTCTCTTGAGGCACAGGGTCAAAGTTGAAGAACTGGGCCCTGATTGGAGTAAAATCCCCATAAAAACTTTCTTATTTAGGGGCATCTGGCTGGCTCGGTCAGTAGAGCATGCAACTCTCACTCTCAGGGCTGTAGGTTCAAGCCCCATGTTGGGTGTAGAGATCACTTAAAAAATAAAATCTTAAAAAAAAAATAAAAGATGTTGGTGGCTCAGTCAGTTAAGCGTCTGCCTTTGGCTCAGGTCAGGTCCTGGGATCAAGCCCTGCGTTGGTCTCCCTGCTCAGAGTGGAGTCTCCTTCTCCTTCTCCCTCTGCCCCTCTCCCCTCTCATGCCCTCTTCCCTCTCGCGAGCGTGCATGTGCCCTCTCTCGCTCAAATAAATAAATAAAATCTTTTTTAAAAAATTTAAAAATGTTTTTATTTGCATAGAAGCCCAAAGTGGTGTGACTTTTGTGTCTCCAGGCTTTAGGGGTCCTTCAGGTAGTTTTTTGGTTCTGAAAGTTACCTCACTCAAGGTTATGTTTTTTAGTGTCCTGTTTTTCAGATAATTGTCACATTATGAGCTAAATGCTCCAGTGGGTCTGCAGCCTGGCTGCGTTCAACTGGGAGGCCATCCTGTGGTGCGGGTCTCGGTGAGCGCACAGCCCGTGTCAACTCACATGCATCAGAGGTCTTCCAATTCTTGGCTAAAACTCTGAGTGTAACAGCATATCTCCTAGTGAAAATGACTTATTTTTCTTCCACTACTGAAGTAGAGTCCATTTGTCCTTTTATCATGTGTTATACTTATAAAAGCAGCTGTTTTAGGGGTGTGCTCTTCAGGTAGTCATTTCTTCAATTAAAAGTGCGCTGTTAACTAATCTATAGATGGATTGCACTTCTTCAAGCCTTTTTACCTTCTCCCCTCTATAAAAGGAAATAGAATTTTTATAGGTTTCCTGGAAAGAAGGGTAGAGGCGCTATGTGAGTGTACATTTTCTAAAACATTCTTTTATGTCGCAGACCCTGTGAGCTTCCATATTTGTATACTCAGTAAGGCTTTAAGGCAGATGTGAAGAGCTTTGGTTGGTCCAAAATTAGTTTCCTTAGAAGAGAGGTATAAAAAATTCAGTTGGATAATAAAAGAATCCACTGGAACTTTTAGCCTTTTTGAAGAACATGTTTTATCTTACTTCAGTTAGCAACCTCCTTGTTTTATTTCCTTGCAGTTTGGTACAGGAAAAAGCTTACGCCATTTGGAGTTAGAATAGACACAGGGCAAATTCTCTTTTTGGAGACTCAGTTTCTCAGTTGAAATAGTATTAGCTAGCTCTCTTTTTGTGAATATTGAATGAGATAGTGTGTAAAAAAATTAGCATTCCATCAAACATAATAGTCACTCAATAAATATCCATTCCTTTTACTTTGCTCTCTGACATACTCTTCCCTTAAGGAAAATCTGTTAGCCTTATAATGAATGAGATAGAATGAATGAAACCCTGGAAAAAGGAAGGGAGAGAGAGAGAGGAAAAAAGAGAAGGAGAAAAGAATAAAGGAATGGTGTCAACGTAACATAAAAATTAGTTCAGAAGCACAAGTTTAGCTAAAATGATCATTTGGTATCGTGTTAACAAAAGTAATTGAATCAGGCTTTAAAGAAAAATTGGTCGTGCCACATTTATTTAGCACCTACTAATTGCTAGGTGCTGGGCTTGGCACCAGGGATTGATTACATGGTGAGCAGACTAGTGCCAGCCCTCTAGGAACATTTCAAACATTAAGTTCATGTGGGGAAATAGATACAAAAATAATAATCTCTAACAAGATATGTTAAATTCTCTAATAAAAAAGATTTTGCACATTGGTGAGTGGATGGGTGATACTGCAGTACAAGGATTACTCAGATGAAGCTTCCTGAGCTCCAACAGTCACTGGTACTTTACAGAGATTTCATTGCCATGCCCTTCCCCCACGAAAATTCCTCGCCATTGGATGGATGGTTGGGGTAATATTCAGAATCAGTTATTTTGGCTTCTATAAAAATTATCTGGGTAGTGAGGCAAAAATGCTGGAGCATTAAGGAAAGCCATAGACACTCAATTTCCTTGAGGGTGAAGAAGTCTTATCATTTATGTTTTATTTAGTAGCAAAACAGACAGATGCACAGGAGACCAAGAAACAAGTGAAGCATCTCACCACTTGCCTTCTAAAGGAAGTTGGCATTTCCAGAGAGAAGGTATAGGCTGGGAAGAAGTCCCTGTCGCTCATAGCTTTAAGCAGATCTGACAGTTTCTTGTTGAGAGAGCATGCGTTCCTTAGTTGACATGAAAAGTTTTGATGACACACCGCCCTAATTATCCCTACTCTCTGGAAGAGCTGAATCCACAACCCAATTCTGGGTGACATCTTCTTGCCCTTCTTGCTATTATCAGTCTCCGCTGACCAGTCATCGCATCAAGTCAACTTGCAAATAAAAACTCCCGAGTCATTTAATGAGGCCCTTGTGTCTCCACCCAACACTGAGGTCTCCAGAAAACTCTTTCCCGTCTCCTCTTCTGATGAACAGCGTCAAGTCATGGTTGCATTAAAATAAATGCATCTTTGTTAGAGATGTCAGGTTTGGGATCTTCTGGCCTCTGAAGCTGGCTAAGGCGTCACTCCCCTGCTAGGACAAGGTAGAGAGCTCACTGATGAGATTAGAGCAATTATTCAAAGCTACCTGTCACAGCTAATCAGCTCTGGCCCTGCCTGATGGGAAGAGGTGGCCTCGTCCTGCCTCCTCAGACCGAGCGCTGTTGTCCGATGGCATCTTTGCCTCCAGCATCTCCTTAGAAGGGCTCAAGTTTCAAACATTTATTGGCAAAACTTAGCTTCCTTGCATCTCTTTGCTGTTCTAGCTTAATAGTCCTCCTACTCAAGAGAAGGTCCTCTGAGGCTTCTTCTGATTTATTTCTCTTCTGCAATTTCTCCGTCATCCCACTTGACATGTTTTATTGTGGTGTTCCCAGGTGATGAAGCAAGAGTTCTTCTGAGTTATAAACACCTTCTTATTTTCTTTCATCCCACCAAATCATCCTGAAGGGCGGGTGAAAGCCTTTTAGTGAAACCTGGTGTCACCAAGGACGAAAGAAATTCGAAAGCCATAGAAAAATGGTTTATATTGGATGCAGAAGCTGGCAAAGAGGAAGACTTCCCATTAATCATTGTGAGCCCCTTTGTCCTACTCCTCCTCCCTAACATCGTCTCCACCAGCATTGTCCGTGTCTGCACGGCCGCTAGGTACTTGCGTGTATGTGCAGTAGCACTAGGAATGCCATAAACATCTAATTAAATGCACAGTCCTGCCTCTCTGTCATGCAATTCAAGGCAACTGATTCATACATAGGCTAATAAAATGTTATATTTTGAATAAAGAGTAAGCAAGAGCTTAGATTGCAGAAATAATTGAAACATTGTCTTTACATATAACACTTTTTTTTTTTTTTTACATGGATGAGGAGTGAAGGAAAACTGCAACTGCTGTGTACTTCACCCCGAGTGAGGTGCGGGGTGAGGGGTAGGTTGGGGGTGGCCAGGAGAATGCTTTTACCCCCTCCTCTAATTTGTTGGAGAGAGAGACTTAGGGAAGAGGTGGGAGGCGTTAGTTTAGGAACTGCTTTGGAAAAAGGGAACAGGTGTCTGACTTGATGGCCACACTGATAGATTTCTTAAAATTATCTTGGGAATTTTTACGAAAGTGAGATTATTTCCTTTGTCTGATGCTGGACAGTGTCATAGTAATTTGGGGATTTCTTCGGTGATCATTTCTTTGGTGATCAAAAGTAGCCCTTGATACGTGGCAAGGTTTTGACTTGATCTGGGTCAGTGAAAATGTTCTGTCCTCCTGATTTCTGTTTCTCTTAAGTGCCACCTTACTCTAGAACTCAGTGGGAACTTCTCTTATTTATGGTCCAGAAATAGACTTTTAATTACTTCTTACCTTTCTAAAATCAACATGTTTCCCGGTAGAATTGAAAGGAAGATCCTCTGCCAAGTATAGATCTAGGAAAATGATAATTACTCGTTAGAAGTTGCTCATGTTGTTTTCCTTGCCACAAATACCTTTTTGGATCACCATCATTTACTGAAACCTGCTTTTCCATTCTGGTGTGGCCCAGACTGTCCCTCCCTTGGGAAGCATTTTTTTCAACTAAAGCTGTTCCTCGTGATATTTGGCATTTGGAAGTGTAGGGTGGTTCTTCTGAATTCCCACAGTATTTCACTGCCTTACAAAACAGATGTTACTTATTATTATTATTTATTCTTTTTTTGCATGAATTCTAATGACACAATGAATCCCTTCGGAGACATAACCTAGTAGAAGCCATTTAATAATGAGTCTTAAAGTTCCCACCTATAATATGGGAGATACTGCTAATACCTTCCCAATCTAACCCACAGACTGTTTTGAAGCTAAGGATGAGATAATATATGTTGAATAAATAAGTGAAAATATGTTGAAAAGTATAAAGGACTGTGCATAGGTAAGTCCCTAGGGACACAGAAGGACAGATCTCTTGGATATTGCGCTGGGCCAGTGCTCTTGTTCAAAATGTGAGGACACTGAGTTCTCGAAGGCAAAGCTGCAGAACTGATTAGTGTGGCTGAGCTTCTGTTCAGGTTTCTGGATTCTGAGCAGGTGTAGTCTCGTCTTCACCCACTGCTTCCCTTACTGGGCAGAACAGTGCACTTCCTGGGTGCTGAGTAATTGACCTTTAGAGAAAACACAACTTGATTTCACACTGGGGTGCGAGGAATTGATAGTGCATCCTTTCTTGAAAGTGGAAGCTGATAGAAAGTTGTGGGATCAGCAGAAAGGCAATGGGTCTTGATGCCTGCAAGAGGATGGGGAGAGGAAGGGTTTTGGAGGATGAATAGGAGCATGCAAGAGGGAGGCTGAGCCTATGGAGATGAACTCTGCTGAAGTTGTATATTTTCCAGGTTGGGATGACCTGCTTAAATGAGTAGGGAGACCTAGTGTGGATTTATGTTTGAATAGGAAGCTCAATTTCTATCTTCCAAGAGCCCACCGCCCTCCACTGTGTGACCACCCACATGCGTCCAAAGGGTGACTCATTTCTAAAAGGAGCTACCAGCAAGCGCAGTACTCAGGTGGGGGAGTTGATTCTCAACAGTGGGGTCATCATCAGTCTTACCAGTTCATGATACGGGGACAGAAGAGGTCAGATTCAAAGTGTTGGGGTTGTGGGTAGCAAATTTGAACATCCAACTTGGAACAGAGAGAGGGCGCCAGAGCCGATACTGGCAAATGAGTAGAAATCTCTAACGGTCAAGATAGGTATGGGATCAAATTGAAGAGATGTGGCCGTTCTGGACCAAACTGCATCAGGGTTGGGATGCTGAGCTGCTGAATGGGGTTGGTGATGGGGTCAAGCTGTCCGTCCCATTTACAGCTTTGCTTGGCACTCCAAATTCTTAGGAAGAGAAGATGGAAATGCAGTCAAGATAAGCTAACTGGTACTTCCCCTTTGGTTACGTCTGTAGGGGGCTCCAGCTGTGCCTCTTTTCAGGTGAGCGGATCGTTTCTCTTATTCCTACCTCCATGAGAATACCGCTGCTCCTTCCTTACCACTCATCATAAAAAGGAAAATTTCTGTTTGTGCTAGCAGAGGATTCGGTTTCCTTGTGCATAAGTAATGGAAACAATGCTATTGTTCTCACCAAAGACAAAAGAGACCGCCACCAGGCTTTTTACATTACATACACATATGAGCCCTTACTATTATGCATGCGACACTCAGCAGCCACCTTACACGCTGCGAGTATTTGAAAACAAATACTTATGGCAAGAGAGTTGTTCACTTCTATCTTGGGTCCAGCTGTTTGCTCAGTCTCAAAGAGACAGACTTCTTCTTTTCATGTTTTGACACATCACAGTCAAAAATCTGTTTGAATTAGCAGATTGTGGTTCAAGCTTTGGAAAACTGACACAGTTGTTCCTGTGTTAAGAAAAATCTTTGTCAAGGATTATCTCACTTCAACTTTATCACTTTGGGTTGCTTCTACGCCCCTCGTTCCCTCTCGTTGGTGATGAGAAAAGCCCTCACAGGCACACAGTCTCATTCAATGCCATCACTTGTAACAGAAGCAGAAAAATAACACTTGTGAATGGTGGTACTGTACAAGCCTGGAGCATGTGAATTAAGGGTCTTACTGGCGGGTCTAAGTGCTTCATCACATAACAAGGGGATCCTATGGTACCACTAAAAGTCAGAGAACTTGTGTTTTAACACACTGTGCCTGGAAACATCCCTCTTCACAGCTTGGTCGGGGAGAAAGATACTTTGTTCATTAGAAGAGAGGAAAAACAAAATCGAATGTGAGTGACTGAAACAGTACCAGTAATCTTACAGGTAGTGTGATCACTCATTGTGATATTGCAAACCTCCTCTGTTGGCAAAAGAAGATGATTGGGTTGATCACTTTAACCCTCAACAGAGACAGGAGAATGACAGTGTTCTCATGGTCACACAGAATTTTTACATGTGATACTTACATGGCATCCATTATAGAACTATAATCTAATTGCCCTGGTATGCAAGTTTTGGTATTTCTGCAAACTCTTTTGGGCATTGGGTTGCTACAGTGTTTGCCTGAGTTGAAGTTTCTTCTGAATGGAGTACTGGAAATTAAAAAAAAAAATACAATTATAAATAGATAGTGTGAAATTGAAAGGTGCCAGGGAGAGATGCCTGGATGGCTCAGGCAGTTAAGCAGCTAACTCTTGATTTTTGGCTCACGTCATGATCTCAGGGTCATGAGATCGACCCCCATGGGGCTCCGCATTGAGCCCTGAGCATAGAGCCTGCTTAAAAATCCCTCTCCCTTGGCCCATCCCCCCACCTCACTTGCATTGTCTCTTTCTTTCTTTCTCTAAAAAAGAAAGATGCCAGGTATATTATAGCAGGGTTCTCCAGAGAAACAAAATCAATAGGACGCATATATATGGAGAAAGAGATTTATTGTACGAAATTGGCTCATGTGATTATAGAGGCTGATAAACCCCAAGGTCTACAGTTGGCAAGCTGGAGACTCAGGAGAGTTAATGTTATAGAACCTGATGGAAGAGCTGCTGTTTCTGTTTTAGTCTGAAGGCAGGGAAGAACCAATGTTTTGGTTCAAAGACAGTCAGATGGGAGGAATTCTCCATCACTCCGGGGAAGGTCAGCCCTTTGGGTCTTGTCAGACCTTCAACTGACTGGATGAGGCCCACCCACATTAGGGAAAGGAAATTGCTTTACTTAGTCTACTTATGCAAATGTTAATCCCATCCAGAAACACACTTACAGACACAACCAGAATGGCGTGGTTGATACACAAAGTCAAACTGACACATAAACTTAACAATCACAGGCAACAACTAACAAAGTACCAAACTGGGCATTGGGAGGTCTATGAGATTAGGTTTTTTTTCACTATGCTGAGGACGCAATTTCTTCTAACTCCCTGTTATCACACAACACTTCTTACCCCTCCCAATGTGGGTGAGTGAGCCGCAGGTCACTCAGTTGATGGCTAATCGCTCAGCTGAATACTGGTCCTTTGATTTTAGAGTTTTCTGTCCTCATAAACAAAGTGGGGCTTACATTCCCTGCCTGTGTGGACTTTGGGGATTCCTTGAGGATCATGTACTGACTAGGAATTGAGTGCCCTGGCTTTTCATTTGAGTTTGACCACCCCCTTCTTGTGTGTCCATGCAAATGATTTGAGCCTCATTGTTGTTATTTATAAAAAAACCAAGTCAGGCATAATTTACATGATCTCAAAGGTCCCTTCCCAACCTCAAATCTTGAAATTTGTAGATGATTTGGAAACTATTTTTAATTTGTTGGTGTCTTAAGTGTGAAGGATTATTTGAGTCCCTTTAGCTTTTTGATATCTGGAAATGATAAGCTTCTAACTCCCACCTTGGAAAGAATTTTCTTCTGCCTCAAACCTCTATTATTTTGTTTTCATCCTCTGTCTAAAATATGCCATAATGATTTTTAAAAATAAGCTTATTACTTATTCCACAGTAATAAAAGTACATTCTGTGGGAAGACTTGACACCCTGTAGGATAATTGTTAGCTCATGACTAGTAAGTGCTAGATTTTGTGGCTCAAAGCTAAAAAACCCAATCTATGCTTTCCATTGGTCAGTTTTGAGTCCAGTGACAAGAGACACCAAGAAGACATTCAAGAATGTCAGTTCAGGGGCACCTGGGTGGCTCAGTGGGTTAAAGCCTCTACCTTTGGTTCAGGTCATGATCTCAGGGTCCTGGGATCGAGCTCCACATCGGGCTCTCTGCCTGCCTCTCTGCCTACTTGTGATCTCTGTCTGTCAAATAAATAAAATCTTAAAAAAAAAAAAAAAGAATGTCAGTTCACATTTTTTTTTTTTTAAGTCGGATCTGGAACTTGAACCCACAACTCTGAGATGAAGAGTTGCATGAGACTACAGACTGAGCCAGCCAGGCACCCCAAGCATGTCAGTTTACATTTTGATACTTTCCTTTAGCATGTATGATGGTTGGATTTACAGTCCACGGGACAGGAGACACACTTCCTCTTGCTGTTTTCTTTTTCAGGGAAGGCAACCAACCCACTGCTTTAGTGATAAGACTGCTAACCTCATCACTTCACCCTTGAAACTGGTCCCCATCTCTTTTAATGCCACACTGTGTCAAGGAGAGAGATGCAGGCTATTGATCAAGATCCTTATGGAATTCCCCCCACATTCTTCATAGAATCATGGCTGACAAAGTGACATGCTATATGTTTTCACAATGACATGGAGATTGAAAATGGAAAAGTTAAATATAAATCTTCATGGAAGTTTCAGTAATTTTTAATAATTTGTTCTTTTGTCGCATGCATATGTGAATGATATATTTGTCCTAGAGCAATACGAATTCATTTCCCCACATCTGTAATATCTGCAGTAAGCTAAATTAAAAATGCATTTGTACTTGTACAGTTAAATGATCATATTTAATGAAATGTCAGAGATGAATCTTAGCAAATAGTCAGGAAATTATTTTAGAGAGGGCAGCATTTCATTACTAGCAGTCGGGGAAAAGCAAAGTGATTAAACAAATGGTTTACTGCTCTTAGGTGGTGGCCGTCCAAGAAGAATAGAAAAACCAGTGAGAGGGGCTAATAGACAAATGTTGCATTTCTAAGTCTTAGCTCTCTCTCTTTTCCTGCTCCCCCTAACCCTCACGGAATCTTGAGTCTGATGGGGGCTCATATGAGGAGTTGGGGAGACTCTCCCCATGTAGTGAGGAAAAGAAGTCATTAGAAAGTAGATAGCATGCACGAGAATGACCTCACATGAGATCTGTCCAATCAAGCTTGAGCAAAGTTTAGGTACCTGAGTTGAGTAGGAGACTCAGGTCAATTGAATGAGAGCAGGAAGCAGCTGAGCAGAGAATGATGGACTGTTTAGGCTATAGGCTCTGCACCAGTGCAGCCCTGGGAAGAGAGAAGACATTAGGGAGTTGGGCTGCGGGTCAGAAGAGAGTGAATGAGGGTAGGTGGTAACAGGCAGCAGGTAGGAGCAGAGGGGGAGAGGAGGAAAAGGAGAGCAGGAGGGGGTGTGAAGGGAGTGTATTCGGTGATGGAGAAAACAGAGTGGGACCATCAGGCAGCTGAGGAGACCTTCTCTGGCCACCAACACACTGCCACATCCCACACAAATCCCACCAAGCAACTTCATGTGCTAGTGGGTTGAACAAGCAGTTACATAAGAATTATCAGCTGTGTTGGTGGGAGTTATGGGCTGAGTTGTGTCCTCCAAGAAGACATCTGGAAGTCCTAACATCCAGTACCTCAGAAGCGGACCTCAATCCGAAATAAGGTCATTGCAGATGTAATTAGTTAAGATGAGGTCAGACTGGAGGATGATGGCACCTTAGTCCAATACCTCTGGTGTCCTTGTAAGATGACATGAAGACACATAGAGAGATGGCTCTGTGATGGGAGAGGCGAAACACAGAGTGATGTAGTTGCAAGCCAGGGAAAGACAAAGGTTTCCCGCCACCCCTTGAAGCTGTCAAGAGACAAGGAAGGAGTCTCTCTAGAAAGTTTTTAGAGGGAACCAGGCCCTGATGACATCTTAATTTCAAACTTCTGGCCTCCAAAGTCATAAGAAAATAAATTTATGGTGTTTTAAGCCACTTAGTTTGTGGTTCTTTGTAACAGCAGCCCTAGGAAATGAATACAGTTGGTAAAACACAATTCTGAATGGCCTATCAAGAAGCTATGTTTCTCAGTCTTTTGCGTTTTTTCTTAAGAAAATTCTACGACTTTCCATTTAAATTTTTTGTACTGCCATCTGGGACCAGGAGGGGAGCAAGGCATTCTCCTTGGCTGCCAACAACTCAACAAGGAAGGTAAGGAGCATTCCGAGGCAATTTTTTTTTTTAAAGATTTTATTTATTTATTTGACAGACAGAGATCACAAGTAGGCAGAGTAGCAGAGAGAGAGAGAGAGGGTGAAGCAGGCTCCCTGCTGAGCAGAGAGCCCGATGTGGGGCTCGATCCCAGAACCCTGGGATCATAACCTGAGCCGGAGGCAGAGGCTTAACACACTGAGCCACCCAGGCACCCCCAAATATCAAAATTTTAAACACAGATTCAGTATTACCAATTTTTCCCTTTCCCTCAATGTGGTCTGGCATGGCACTCCTGCCAACATCTGAACGATATGGCAAAGTTTAAAAATGCATATAATGAAGGGCATGGCTAAAAATATATTCACATAAAAATACTATATTTCAGTTTTGTTTCAGGCAGACACCAGAAGAGATGACGAGGTACAGCAAGACGACTCCGGCTGAATTCACTTTTCCCAGTGTAAGAACTAGGCAGTGGGAAGACAGGATCAGCAGCATCAGGAAACAATGCAAGCCCGGTTAAGCATTGGTCCAATACGAAATCTGCATAGAGACAGCTGCTGGAATCCTAGGAGCGAAGGGAATTAGATTCTTTGGCCTTTACCACATGACAGTAAATGACAGCATAATAAATAAAGCAAAAATGATTTCTGACTTATACTTTTCACATCATATCCCAGAGGCACTTTGCTATTGTTACAAGTATATTAAATGTAGGTCTGATTACATCCTAAGGAGAGCTGACAAGAGGCATATTCTGGAACAGGGAGATGTTGGCTGAAGTCTGGCGGTTAATATTTATGGGGTGCTCACTGAAGCTTCAGAGAGATCAGGAATGAGGAGAGACCAGGAGTGGAATGTCATATTGTATGCTTAATTCAGATTAACTTTCTTTTGATTTCTTCAAGAGATCGTGGAGTGTTTGTGTAGTATTGAGGGTGGTTATTAGCTATTCTCGCTTATCCTCTAGAAGTAAAAGAATGCTCTCATGGCCAATGGAGAGGCCTAGGATGCGGATTCTCTGACTGGGAGAAACTGCAAAACACAGAAAGGATTAAATTGAACGCGGGAATTTATGCTGTTGGAAAACATTTATACCGACTCCTTTCTGTTGTATAAATTTTAACATAGGCTGAGATTTGTGCAACCATGAGCACATGAAAACCATTTCTATAACCTTCCAAATTCCCACATGCTGCTCCTGTACCATCACATTCTTTAAAACTTGGATCTATCTTTTCTTTGCAGAATGGTCTGCCAATTTTGACTGTTTTAGGGCTGAATTCCCATGATCCCACTTGATTACAGAATTACACATTCTGCAAATTCACTCTGATCTTAATAATTCAATGCTAACTAGCTCTTAAGGGTAGAGGTTTTTTTTTTTTTTTTTGTTGTTGTTGTTGTTGTTTTGTTTTTTTGTTTTTTGTTTTTTTGCTCCAGGGCAATGTTAGTAAAAGATGTTTGAAAACAGGAGAAAAGAAGGATGGAGATATGAAACATGGAGGTCTGGCCATTGTTTGAACTTGGCAAGATACTGTCAGCCAGGAATGGTACACACCATTGTGTGTAGGATAAGCTATATCCATTCATCTTTTGAGGAGTTTTTCATATTTAGAACACAAACTTTCTTTCATCAGTTAATATCACACGTTTAGTATTTTTGATAATGTACAAAGGATTCAGATCTTTTTTATTATTTTTTCTTTCTTTTTCTTTCTTTTTTTTTTTTACTTTAACCATTTCCAAGCATATAGTTTAGGGATGTCATGTGACATTTACCTTGTGGAACCATTACCACCATTCATTCATGGAATGTTTTCATCTTCCCAAACTGAAACTCTGCACCCAATAAACAGTAACTGCCCATACTGCTTGCCCCCATACCCTCCAGCCAACCCCCTTCTACTCTGTCTATGATTTGACTACTTTAGGATTCTCAAATCAGGGAATCATACAGTATTTGTCCCTTTGTGTCTAGCTTGTTTCACTGAGCATAATGTCTTCAAGGTTCATCCATGTTGTAGCCTGTGTCAGAATGCCCTTTTTAGGGCTGCATCATATTCCATTGTATGTATGTTTTGTTTATCCACTCAACTGTTGAGAGGCACTTGGGTTGTGTCAAACTTTTGGCCACTATGAGTAATGCTACTATGAACAGAGTTGTATACATACCTGCTTTCAGTTCTTTTGGGTGTATACTCAGAAGTGAAATTGCTGGATTATATGGTAATTCTACATTTGATTTTTTGAGGAAACACCACACCATTTTCCACACCAATTGTGCCATTTTACATTTCCATCAGCAATGCACAAAGTTCCATTTTTTTTCTACATCCTCACCAACACTTGTTATTTTTTATTTTTTAAATTAAATTAAATTAAATTAAATTTATTTTCAGTGTTCCAAAATTCATTGTTTATTCACCACACCCAGTGCTCCATGCAATATATGCCCTCCTTAATACCCCTCACCAGGCTCACCCAACCCCCCACTCCCTTTCCCCTCCAAAACCCTCAGTTGGTTTCTCAGAGTCCATAGTCTCTCATGGTTTGTCTCCCCCTCCTATTTCCCCCACCCACTTCTCCTCTCCATCTCCCAATTTCTTCCATGTTATTCCTTATGCTCCACAAATAAGTGAAACCATATGATAATTGACTCTCTCTGCTTCACTTATTTCACTCAGCAAAATCTCCTCCGGTCCCACCCATGTTGATACAAAAGTTGGGTATTCATCCTTTCTGATGGAAGCGTAGTACTCCATTGTTTATATGGAGCATATCTTCTTTATCCATTCGTCTGTTGAAGGGCATCTTGGTTCTTTCCAGTATGGCGACTGTGGCCATTGCTGCTATGAACATTGGGGTACAGATGGCCCTTCTTTTCACTACATCTGTATCTGTGGGGTAAATACCCAGTAGTGCAATTTCAGGGTCATAGGGAAGCTCTATTTTTAATTTCTTAAGGAATCTCTGCACTGTTTTCCAAAGTGGCTGAACCAACTTGCATTGCCACCAACAGTGGAAGAGTGTTCCCCTTTCTCCACATCCTCTCCAACACTTGTTGTTTACTGTCTTGTTGATTTGGGCCATTCCTACTGGTGTAAGGTGATATTTCAATGTGGTTTTGATTTGAATCTCCCCGATGGCTAATGAACAGTTGTTATTTTAAGATTTTTTAAAAAATATATAATAAACATCCAAATGGATATTAAGAGGTAATCTCATTGCAATTTTGATTTGCATTTCTCTAGTGCTTGTGAGGTTGAACATCTTTTTATGTGCTCATTGGCCATTTGTATATCTTCCTTGGAGAAATGTCCATTCAAGCCTTTTCCCATTTTTCAGTTGAGTTTATTTTTTTATTATTATTGAGTTGTAGAAGATCTTTACATATTCTAGATATTAATCCCTTATCAGATATACAATTTGTAAATATTTTCTCTTAATCCATAGGTTGCCTTTTCACTCTGTTGATTATGTCCTTAGATATACAAAAGTTTTAGAATTCTGATGAAGCTCAGTTTATCTACTTTTACCTTTGTTGCTGCATTTTCAGTGTCATATCCAAGAAATTATTGCCATAGCCAACGTTATGAAGGCTTTCGTCTGTTTTCTTCTAAGCATTTTATAGTTTTGGCTGTTAGTTTAGGCCTTTGGTTGATTTTGAGTTAATTTTTGTGTATGATGTAAGAGTCCAACTTCATTCTTTTGCTGTGGATATCCAGTTTTCCCAGCATCATTTGTTGAAAAAAAAAGTCATTTTTCCATTGCAAGGTCTTGGCTCCCTTGTCAAAAATCATTTGACCGTATATGTAAGGATATATGAATGGGCTTTTTATTCCATTGGCCTATATATGTCTTATATTGGTACCACACACTGTTTTCGACTAGTGTAATTTTCTTTTTGAAAGACTTATTTATTTATTTGAGAGAGAGAAGCAGGGGCAAAATGAGAGGGAGAGAAGCAGACTCTCTACTCACAGAGCCTGATATGGGGCTGGATCTCATGACCCTGAGATCACAACCTGAACCAAAATCAAGACTCAGACACTTAACTGACTATACCCCCCTGGTGCCTCTTGACTAGTATAATTTTGTAATAATGTTTGAAATCAAGAAATGTGAGACTTCCAACTTTGTTCTTCTTTTTCAAGATTATTTGGTCTATTTGGGGGGTCCCAAGAGATTCCATATGAAATTTAGGATGACATTTTCTATTTCTGCAAAAGAAAAATCATTAGGATTTTGATGAGAATTGTATTGAATTTGTAGATCACTTTGGGTAGTAGAGACATCTTCACAATATTTAGACTTTCAGTTCTTGAACACAAAACAATTGTTTTTCCATTTATTTGTTTCTATTTCATTTCTTTTAGCAATGTTTTGTGGCATCCAGGGTATAAGTCTTTGACCTCCTAGGTTAAGTTCATTCTCTCTCTCTCTTTTTTTAAAGATTTTATTTATTCATTTGATAGAGAGATCACAAGTAGGCAGAGAGGCAGGCAGAGAGAGAGAGGAGAAGCAGGCTCCATGCTGAGCAGAGAGCCTGATGTGGGGCTTGATTCTAGGACCCTGAGATCAAGACTTGAGCAGAAGGCAGAGGCTTAACCACTGAGCCACCCAGGCACCTGGGTTAAGTTTATTCTTAAATATTTTATTCTTTTCAGTGCTATTGTGAATGGAACTGTTTTCTTAATTTTCTTTTTGGATTCTTCACTGGTAGTGTATAAAAACAACTTTTTGTGTCTTGCAATTTTGCTGAATTCATTTATTTTAATATTTTATGGATTTTTTGGGTGGGGTTTATAATTTTCTACGTATAAGAAAAAATGTTTTTACTTCTTTTCCAGTTTGGGTGCCTTTTATATCTTGTCCTTGTCTAATTGCTCTGAGTAGGACTTTGAGTACTATGTTGAATAGATGTGACAAAAATGAGCATCTTTGTCTTGTTCCTGATATTAGAGGAAAAGCCTTCAGTGTTTCACCACTGAGTATGATATTAACTACAGATTTTTTAATATATGTCCTTTATTGTGTTGACATATTTTCCCTTTGTTACTAGGTTGTTGAGTGTTTTTATCATGAAAGAGTGTTGAATTTTGTCAAATTTTTTTCTGCATGAAGTGATATGATCATGTGGGTTTTTTCCTTCATTTTGCAAATGTTGCATGTTCCATTAATTGATTTTCATATGTTGAATCATCCTTGCATTGCAGGAACATATCCAGTTTGTTCATGATGTATAGTTCTTCTAATGTGCTCTTGAATTCTATTTGCTAGTATTCTGTTTGCTAGGATTTCTATATCAATATTCATTAGGGATATTAGCCTGTTTTCTTTTCTTTTAGTGTCTTTGTCTGGATTTGGTATCAGAGTAATGTTGGCCTCAGAGAATGAGTTTTTTAAGTATATTTTTTCTCTTTGATTTTTTTTTTTTAAAGAGTTTGAGAAGGATTGGTGTTAATTCTTTAAGTGTTTGGTAGACTTCATTAGTGAAGCCATTCATTTCTGGGCTTTTCTTTGAGGATTGAAAGGCAACCTATTAATACAGAATCAGAAAAATGTAATTCTAACAAGAGAGAAACTTATCCCCTGGTAGCCAACAGACATGTTGCCAGTAAGTTCCATTCTGCTCCTTCTTTCTGATTGTGCAGCTCTGGGCAGAATGTGGGTCAGGGGAGAATAAAACGTTACCAGATATCCTATTATTTTGTATATGGACTGAATATTTACTTAGTGAATATAACTTTAACTAGTTTTTCTCTTAAGTTATTTGAGTCTGTCTTCATTTTTGTTTTTGTTTTCCATGGGTGAACAAGGGCCTGGAGTTTCCTTGTTTGCCACCTTGCTGGTGTCACTCTCTTCTTTCACAATTTAATGGCAGTGAATGATAAGGTCCAGTGACAAGGTCAGACTTGATTTAGGCATGCAGTCTCATCCTGTAGTCTATCATGTCAGATCATCTTCTACATCGTCATTAAATGGGTTCAGCAGAAAACACTTTGATCACAAAGAGATATTTGGGTGCATTCTAACATTTGGGAGAACAGTATTAATATAATGATATGGGCCATTAACTCAGAGGTTTGTCAGTAAAACAAAGCACTTTTTTCCTAAATCCTGTATATTTTTAAAAATCAGCTTTCAAAATGTTCTTAGAAGGTGGCAGAAATATTGTGCTTTGCATTTGAAAAGGGAGGCACTGTCATGAAGAAGGATTTGTTAGAGGCTGTGGAATAAGACAGGATTAGATTTCACGCTGGTAGTGTATCATTACACAATGACAGCCTTTCTAGCAGCAGGACAAATGAATCAAAATAGATAAAAAATATATCATATTTATGTCAAAATCTCACACTTTTGTGATTCTGTATCAATGAGTCGTCTCTAAATCCTGAGCAAAGTGGTAGCCAAGTAATAATGCACTAGGACTGGGACCTGTGGGCTCCTAAGGCCTCTTGTCAGAGATAAAATATATAAGGTGGGGTGAAAGTGTAAGATGGTGTTGACCTTGCGTATAACTAGACTGATTCTTTGCTTTGTTCTGAGTAGAGAGTTTACCTTTCATACTCAGGACAATACAATGGGGTGGAAAAAGTTTGTTCCAATTACACAATGGTAGGACTTGCATTTCTACTGTTTATAGTGTGAAATTAGCTCATGGGCTGAGTTTCTTGACCTTTGGTTGTCCTAAAGGAAAAGTATTATTTTCTGTTTACAACTTAAAAAATTCACATTTATTAGTATTTTTTTTTACTGTTAAAGATTTTTTAAAAATTTAAGTAAAACAAAACTTAAAGAATCTATAGAGACGAATTTTCAGAAAACTGAATATTTCAGTTGTGTTTGAAGTGTCGTTTATGTAACCCCTAAGCAAATTAAAAGAGAAAAATTGAGTTAATACATTAATGTACACAAAGAGGTAAAATTTTGACATTTCCACCATTGAATTAATGAAATAACTGACTGCTTTGATTTCTCTTACACAAAGCCCCAAAGATGTCAAATGCTATAAAGTAACATAATTAAATTCATTTACTTTTTCCCTAGTTTTATTGAGAAATAATTGATATACATCACTACATAAGTGTAAGAGATATAGCACATTGGTTTGATTTGCATATATTGTGAAGTGATTGCTTCAGTAAGTTCAGCTAACATCTATCTTCCCGTACAGATAGAGAAAAAAAAAAAAAGGGAAGGAAGAAAGAATAAAGGAAAAGAAGAAATTTCTCCTTGTGATGAGAACTCTTAGAATTTACTCTCTTAACTCCCCTGTATATCATACAGCAGTGTTAGCTATCACCTTGTACATTACATTTCTGGTAATTATTTATCTTATAACTGGAAGGTCGTATCTTTTAACCATCTTCCCCTAATTTCTCATCCCTCCACCATTTAAATCTTTATTCCATTTTTAGTTAACTTTTGAGGGTGACACAGGATATGGGTATAGTTTCGTTCTTTCACATGTGAATCATTATCCCAACACTATTTATTGTAGAGATTGCCTTTTCTCCATTGAATATTCCCGGCTCCCTTGACAAATATTTGTTGACTATATATGTATGGGTTTATTTCTGGGCTTCAGTTATGTTCCATTGATCTGTTCATCTTTATGCCAATACCATTTGTTCTGATGACTATAGTTTTATAGTGTAGCTTGAAATCAGGAACTGTGATGCCTCCTGCCTTGTCTTCTTTCGCAGGACTTTTTTTTTTTTTTCTATTTGGGGTCTTTTGTGGTTCCATGTAAGTTTTAGGAGAGTTTTTTTTCTCTACTTTTGCAAAAAATGCTAATAGAACTGGATAGAAATTACACTGGATCTATAGATGGCTTTTGGAAATGCTGACATTTGGTAGTGTTGACATTTTAACACTATTAATTGGCAGTGTTGACATTTTAACACTATTAATTCTTCTAATCCAGGAACACCAGATACCTTTCCATTTATTTGTATCTTCTACAGTTTCTTTCATCAGTGTCTTATAGTTTTTGGAATAGAGATCTTTCACCTTCCTAGTTACATTTATTACTAAGTATTTTATAGTTTTTAATGCCATTATAAATGGGACTGATTTCTTCTTTTTCAGAAAATTTGTTGTAAATGTATAGAAATGCTGGTTTTTGTATGCCAATTTTGAATCCTGCTGCTTTTCTCTACTTCCTGTATTGACTGATTAGATCCAACAGATTTTTTTGATCGAGTCTTAAGGATTTTCTATATATAAAAGCATGTCATCCAAAAATAGAGATGTTTACTTTTTTATTTCCAATTCTGATATCTTTTATTTCTTCCTTTCCTGATTGTTTTAGCCAGGATTTCTAATACTATGTTGAATAGGACTAGTGAGAGTGGACATTCTTGTCTTGTTCTTGATCTTAGAAAAAATGCTTTTGACCTTTCACCACTGAGTATGATGTAACTACGGGCATGTCATAAATGGCCTTTATTATGTTGAGATGTATTCCTTCTATGTCTGATTTAAAAATTTTTTTTATCATGAATGGATAGTGAATTTTGTCAAGTGCTTATTCTGCCTCTATTGAGATGATCATATGATTCTTTTATTCTATTAATGTGATGTAACACATTGATTGATTTGTGTATATTGAATCACTCTTGCACGCCAGGGATAAATTTCACTTGGTCATGGTGACTGATCATTTTATCATGCTTCTGAGTACAGTTCGCTAGTATTTTATTGGGAAAATTTGTATCTATATCATTGCAAAGATTAGCCTGCAGTAGTTTTTGTTTTGTTTTGTTTTTCTAATAGTGTTTTTCTTTGATTTTGGTATCAGGGTAACGCTGGCCTTATCGAATGGGTTTGGGGGTGTTTTTTCCTCTTCAGGTTTTGGAAAAAGTTTGAGGATTAGCATTAATTCTTTAAATGTTTTATAAATTCATCAGTAAAGACCTCTGGTTCTGGGCCGTTTTACTTTGGGAGATTTTTGGTTCATGATCCAATCTCCTTACCAATAACTGGTGTATGCATATTTTTTAATTTCTTCCTGATTTAGTCTCGGTAAGGTGTATGTTTCCAATTTTTTTTTCCATTTCTTACAGGTTGTCTAGTTTATTGACATATAGTTGTTCATAGTTGCCTTCTATAATCATTTGGATATTGGTGGTATCAGTTGTAATGTCTCATTCTTCACTTGTATTTTGTTGATTTGGTCTTTTTCTTGTTTTCCGTATTTAGTCTAGCTAAGGGTTTGCCAGTTTTGTTTGTCTTTTCCAAGAAACAACTCTTAGTTTGGCTAAGCTTTTCTATTGTTTTTCTTTTCTCTACTTCACTTATTTCTGTTCGAATCTTTATTATTTTCTTTCTTCTGATTATTTTGGGCTCAATTTCCTCTTTTCTCAGTTCCTTAAGGCATAGAGTTAGGTTGTTTATTTGGGACCTTTCTTGTTTCTTCATGTAGGTGTTTAGTGCTATGAACTTCCAACTTAGAGCTTTTTGTTGTATCCTATAAACCCTGGTTTTCAGTAGTCTTAAGAAACTTTTTAATTTCCCCTTTAATTTCTTCTTTGATCCGTTGGTTGTTTAGGAGAGTGTTGTATAATTTTCATGTGTTCATGAATTATTCAGTTTTCCTCTTGTTATTGATATGTAGTTTCATGCCATGTGGTCAGAGAAGATACTTGGTATGATTTCAGTCTTCTTGAATTAGCTAAGACTTGTTTTGTGGCCTAAACATATGGTTTATCAGAGAAAATGTTCCATGTGTACTTGAGAAGAATGTGTATTCTGCTTTTGTTAGATAAATGCCCTGTATACATCTGTTAGGTTCATTTGGTCTATAGTGTTGTTCAGATCCACTGTTTCCTTATTGATTCTCTGTCTGGATTACCTATCTATTGTTGAGTGGAGTATTAAAGTCCCCAAGTATTATTGTATTACTATTTATTTCTCCTTTTGGCTCTGTTAGATTTTGCTTTATACATCTAGATGATCTGTTGTTGAGTGCATAAATATTAACAATTTTGAAATCTTCTTGATGTATTGACTTTTTTATCATTACATAGTGACTTTGCTTCTTTTTACCATTTTTAGTTTTAAGGTTTATTTTGTTTGATATAACTAGGATAGCTACCTACTCCTGCTTTTTTTTGGTTACCTTTTGCTTGGAGTGTCTTTTTCTATCCCTTCACTGTTAGTTTTTATGTGTCTTCAAGGCTAAGGTGAATCTTTTGTAGGCAACCAAATCTTTTGTATGCTTATTATTGGATCTTGGTTTTTCTTTTTTTTTTTTTTTTTTTTTTAATACATTCAGCCATTTTATGTCTTTTGATTGAATAGTTAAATCTGTTTACTTTTAAAGTAATTATTGACAGGTAAGGATTTACTATTGCCATTTTGTTAATTGTTTTGTTTTGTAGATTCTTGTTCCTTATTTCTTATCCTGTTGTGTTTTTTGTGTTTTGATGTCTTTTGGTATCAGTATGTTTTGACATCTTCCAGTAGTTTTCTCCAGTCTTTCTGGTCAAATGTGGCAGAAGGCACTCTCCGCAGAGGGACTGTGACATAGCTCCTTGCCTGGGCATAGGCAAACTAGGGTCTAGGGCCAACAAACTCCAGATCAGGCAGATCTACACCCCACTGTGTTCCCTGGCTAGAGTGCCTTCCTGACTTGGTTCTGCAGATGAACAAAACTGCTGGTTGGGATTACTACTTGGGCACTGCAGGTATGAACTTGCTCTGCTAAGATCCCTGTGCTGGTTGTCGCAAGCCCCTCTTCCATTCTCCATCATACTCAGATTCCCAGTGGTTGAGCCACACAGATTTCCCTGCAGTCCCTATGGTGTGAGATCAGAGTGGAGGGAAGGTCCCACAAAGTGACCACAATTCTGGGGGTCTAGTTGTCTCCCCTAGGTTTTCTTTTCCCACCAGAAGAACTGGAGGCTCAGGAGAGACCTCTCTGTGTGGTGCTACACTGGCCTGGGGGAGGAGCAATGTGGCCCACTGCTTCTCTTACTCTTCTGATGCAGTCTGTCTTGGTCTTTATGGTGCAAGGGTGCTTCGCTTTGTTCTAGAATTTTCTCACTGGTATCTTGTTACTGAATAGTTGGTAGTTGTTCTTCTTGTGAGAAGGGGTGAAGTCAGAAACAATCTATGTTGCCATCTTGGTGACATCATTCCCCATTTGCTTTTTACAAGAAATGGGAAGCCATAAAAATGAACTATTTAAGGCAGGCATTGGGAATCTTCTTAAGCTTGCTTGTAAACATATGTAGTTTCCTTTATGCGCACATACAATGTAAAATGAAAGACAGAATATTCAGTTTAGTGCAGATAGTTCATTTAAATTTCTTATTTATGAATCATGGATCACTACATCAAAAACTAATGATGTATGGTATGGTGACTAACATAACATAATAAAAAATAAATTTCTTATTTGTTAATTGAACTTAGATACCTATGTTTCATATAATTTTTCTTTGAATGAACATAATTTGTTATTGATTCATTCATTCAACAAATATTTTTTAAGCAATTAAGCTATGTCAGGTCTGTAAGGAAAAAGATGCAGAAGACTGTGCCCTTAGGGATAGTACTTTTTTGGAGGAGATAAAACTTAGAGCAATAACTATAAACACAATGGAAGGGTTATAAGAAGGCCAAAGACAATGGTCCAGGAAACTCAGAGAGGCAGTTATCTCTTCTGGGCAAAAATAAGGGTTTGTGGGAGGGATAGTATTTAACTTGAGGTTTTTTTTTTTTTTTCTTTTTTTAAAGGTCTTTTTTGTTTATGAGATAGAGAGAGTGTATTTGTGTGTGGTGGGGGGAAGGAGCAGAGGGAGAGGGACAAGCAGACTCTGTGCTGGGTGCTGAGTCATCAGAAGTGGGGCTTGATCTCAGGACCCTGAGATCAGGACCTGGACCAAAACCAAGTCAGACACTAAACTGACTGAGCCACCCAGGTATCCCTAACTTGAGTTTTGAAGAATAGGTAAGATTTAAATACTGAGGGCTGGGACCACAGCACTCCAGGCAGAATGCTGTGTGTAGGCAAAGCCAAAGAAAGGGAACACAGGCATTAAAGGGGAACCTCCATTTTGAATGGAATATGGGATGGAGGGATGGGATATGTGGAACAAAGCTGGAAAATAATGCAATTATTAAAATTAGTGCTTACTTTGGGGCACCTGAGTGGCTCAGTGGGTTAAGCCTCTGCCTTCAGCTCAGGTCATGATCCCAGGGTCCTAGGATCAAGCCCCACATCAGGCTCTCTGCTCAGCAGGGAGCCTGCTTCCCCCCTCTCTCTGCCTGCCTCTTTGTCTACTGTGATCTCTGTCAAATAAATAAATAAAATCTAAAAAAAAAAATTAGTGTTTACTTTGTACTAGGTACTGATATATCATTTTGAGGATGTCATAATTTTTAGTCTCTAGACCAACTGTCCCCTGATAAGCGTTATTTTTCCTTTTATAAAGTGTTTTGTTCCTTTCCTACAGATGGGGAATCTGAGGCATAGAGAAATTAAGGAATTTGCTAGAGGTCACCTCTCCCTAAGTGGCAGGACTAGCATTTAAGCCCAGTTCTGATGGACTCCTAAGCATACATTTGTCCTATGTTTCCATGCTGTCTTGAACAAAATTCTAATGAAACAGCAGGTGGGGAGCCTCTGGGGATGTTTTGAGCAGAAGAGAGGCAGCATTAGAGCTCTTTGCTTAGAAAGCTGGTGGTGGTGTGTAGGCTGGGCTGGAGAAAGTACAGTTTATTAGTTTTATACTCAATGAAGAAATATGCTACTTTGTGTCTAAGGAAAAGTTAATAATACACCTTTCCCTAGATTCTACAGGTTAAGTGAACCCAGGGAAGCTAAGAATAGGGTTGCATCTAAAACATGTAAAGCTTAATTGGGTGTCTCGATTACCGTGTTAAGCGCATTGTAGACATTGGTTCAATGAGTAATTATAACCACCTGAAGTCTAGTGTTATCTTAAATTCACAGAAAGGAAAACTGAGGCTTAGAGACATTATTAATTCATCTGTTCAAGGTCAGAATTAAACAGGGAGACATCTTCAAATCCAGGACTCTCTATTTCTACAGTGTTGTACTGTTCTATCTCTTGCTATTTGCCTAAAAACCTGAAAGAATATTAATTAAAAAAAATGTCTCCACTCAATTCTGTCATCTGGGGAGGTAGGCTTCTCCTGAACATCCCTGACTGCACCAACTCTGGCAGTTCCTTGACTGTTCCCAGGCATCTCTTCTCTTTGTCTCAGTCTACTCCTAGGGGCTTCTCATTTCATTTCTTACAACCATCCCAACATGCACAAATGACCTTTATAGACAGAGACATGAGTATGGAGAGAGCAATTCATGAATACCAACATGTCCTTGATGAAGGGTGGTTTGTCTTTGCCAGGCCCAAGAGTCTCTGTGAATTTCATTTGATGTGGTTTGCTGGGTAATGGTGGGATTATAGTTGGTGAGAGGTTTGAACTTCAACTGGCATATTATTAAAGGAGGCCTATGCCAGTTTGAAAATATTGTTGGTCTTGATTTTTAAAAAAATTTTTTTTGATACGAGGGGGAAAAGGCATGCTGGTCAGAAATGCAATGGGTTAGTTGATAGTTTTTGCCATAATTCATTTTATATCTTTGTCTATTTCCCACCCCCACCACACACCACTTGGCAATGATACTTACCATCTAGTTTTCACTATGTTCTCAGAACAGATAATTCAATTAGGTTAGATATACTTATTGAATGACTACTATGTACGAAGCATTATACTAAGGTTTTTAAAACTAGTGCAACGAGTCGCTACATGAAAATGGGGAAGATGATGATTACTAAGTGAATGAATGAGATCTGGACTGTGTTGCATCCTTTTTCTCATAGGTGCTGGTCTTGAAATGATGCACATTGCAGTCTTCATGTAAAGCTGGAGAAGAGCCAAAGAAAGCCAGGAGCTTAAAACTGTGATAGGTACTTGGTAATTCATAGCACTAATTACTGCTTATACAAATAGGAAAATGGGTTAGTTATAAGCACTTATGATTCCATTTTATCCTGTTCTAATTAAAGTATATGATGTACAGTTTGGATATCTTACAGTTGCACAGGCCTATGGGTAAGACCAACAATGGGTCAGCATGCCCTATGGTGATTGATATGGGGACATTTCTAGAAACAACATTTCTTTTGGCCAATCTTGGAAAAAATATAGGAAGAATTGAAAATTTTATTGTTATTGAATGAGTCATCTTTCCTCATTCTTGCCAAGTTCCCCTTTTTGGCTGGCTCTAGTAACTAGGGAGAAGTTTAAAATAGTGATTTTTCTAATCCATTATTTCTCTTTGAAGAAGCATAGCTATTATTATAAATTTATATTAGGAAAATTTTAAAAATGCCTACTAAAAGTTAAGCTCAATAAAATTTCTTTTTCAGAAAGGAATAGGCTGAAGATTGTCTTTAGGACTGTATTAGTCTCCTGTGGCTGCTGTAACAAATCACCACTAACTGGGGAACTTAGAACAATGGAAATCTATTCTATCGCAGTTCTAGAGGCCAGAGTCTGGAACAATGTGCGGGCAGGGCTGCGTTCCTTCCTGAGGCTCTGAGAAGAGTCCATTTCTTCCTCTGCTGGTGGATCCTGGTGTCTATTGACTTGTGGACTCATCCTGCAATCTCTGCCTGCATGGCCACATTGCTTCCTCCTCTTCATTCTGTCTCAAATTTCCCTTCTCCTTTCTCTCATAAGGACATTGGCCATTAGATTTGGGGGCCCTCCTGCACAATCTAGAATGATCTCCTCATCTTGAGATCCTTGCCTTAATTACATTTGCAAAGACCATTTTCTCAAATAATATTTACAGGTTCTAGGGGTGAGGATATGGACATATCTTTTTGGAAGTCTCTAGTTAACCTACTACAGTAGCTTCCTTTCTTCTTTTTTTTTCCATCTTTTAAAAGATTTTATTTATTTATTTGAGAGATAGACACAGAGATAGTGAGAGAGCATGAACGGAGAGGAGAGGGAAAAGCAGGCTCTCTGCTGAGCAGGGAGCCTGATGTGGGGATAAATCCCAGGACTCTGGGATCATGACCTGAGCTGAAGGCAGACACTTAACAGACTAAACCACATACACACCCGCTATAGTAGCCTTCAAACTGCTTTTGAACCACAGGAAGAAATACATCTTACAACATAACCTAACTCCCTGGTATACAGGAAAAGAAAATTTTTATTTATTTATTTTATTTTGAAGATTTATTTATTTATTTATTTTGAGAGAGAGAGAGCAAGAGAGAGACAGAGAGAGAGAGAGAGTGTGTCCACATGAGTATGGGGTGGAGAGGGACAGAGGGAGAGAATCTCCCGCGGACTCATTGAGTGTGGAGCTTGATGTGGGGCTCCATCCCAGGACCCTGAGACCATGACCTGAGCCAAAACTAGGAGTTGGCTGCTCAGCTGACTGAGTCACCCAGGCACCTCATGGAATTGAAAAAGTTTTACAGAAACAGTACTTCCTCTTAGCCTGTGAGGTGTACTGTGTTCCATTCCATTCTATATCATTGCATGCTACTCCAACGAAATCCTATTTGGTGATCTACTAAACCGGTCATGTGACCTGTTAATGGTGTTGCCACCAACAATTCTAAATTCCAGATGATCCTGGACTATATCAGAATGTCTAGACTCTCTTGGTTGGAGAACACTAGTTTGTCTTGGATTCCTCAGATCTGGCTGAACCAAATTGGGTTTGAAGGAATGGTAGGGAGGTTAAGGGTGTGACCAGGATACTACACTATTTAATAACCCCTTAGTTATATTAAATGCAATGGATGAATATTTACCTACATCTTTCCATGAATCAAGCATTGTGTTAGGTATGAAAACCACAAAAACGAACGAGGCAAATCCACCCTAGGTATGCCCTAAATGCTCTTCCATATTGTACTATACAGATTATTTTAAATATACATTCTTCATCACCAATTTCTCTGCCAAGGCAAATAACTATTTATAAATGGACTGTGAGATCCACTTAGTAACTTTTCACATGCTTTCTTAAATACTCAAATGGTTGTGTCCCACTGAAGCACCTAAATTCATGTTTTCTGGTGTTTTGAAAGGATTTACAGTTATTTGGAGGCAAGTTATTTCGGAGAAGAGGCTAATCCACATTTCTCATAATTGTGTGGACATTTTAAGAGCTTTGCAAGAGAGACTACAAATGCAATAGCAGTGATAAAAAAAAAAAAGGCCTGCTTCCATTTCAAGCAGGTGACGTAAGAGAACTAAAATTCATGATTAAGAAAAATGAAATTGTATAAATTATAGCAGAAATGCCTGTCATCACCCGTATTAGCTGCTGAAATGCCTCCAGGGGGTTAGATTAGAAAAAGAAAATTACTTATCTGTAATTCTTATTCTCTTTAGGTAGCAATTATAATAGATATACACTCTTGGGTGTAAGTCATTGGTGTGAGAACCAGGAGTAGACGAGAAGCCGGCGAAAGAATTAGAACCCTCAAGGAAGATGCACCCTGGGACGTCAAGGGCATAATGTATATGGAATGTCATTGCCCTCAAATATCGTTCCTATCTGACCATCAAAAAGAACCGGCGAATTTAGTCCCTCGGAAGAAAAGAAGGAATGAGTGGATCTATTATTATTATTATCATATATTAAATGTATAAAGGTGTAGCCCGAGGCAAAATTTGTGAATTGGGTCTACTCATTTTCTCTCTGCGCCTCTACCTACTTCAAGAATCCAATACCCACCTTCTTGCCATTTCTCTCACTCTGCTCTTAGGAAATACCTCATTAAATTTATTTACACCGAAGCCAAGACTTCGATAGCCTTGGAGAGGGAATAAGGGGCCACGGGGCTGATGCTGGCTTCATTACCAGTTTGTCCTGGGGTAGATGTGAGGTGAATCGTGTCTCCTCTTTGGGCTCCAGTGTCCTCATTTGTACAATGGAAGGGTTGAACAAGGTGAGCGATATTTCTAGAACACTTCCAGCTCCACGATTCTAGGTGGGGAAGACAGGCTAAACATTAGGCTAATTTTGGGCCAAAATGTTAGGCTAACAAAGTTACCCTCGAATATGGCATTTAAGCCTGAGCAGAACGGACAAAGCCTCACGCCAAACCAATGAAGCCTAACTTGAGGACTCTGGTAGGACACAGGGAAGTATTTGGGAGTTTGGGCTTGCTTGACTAGAACTGCTGAGGTCCTCTCACATGAGTGGCTGCCACACAAAACCCAAGACTGGCCCTATGTGTATCTTCAGGTAACTTGAGCTGGGCCATGATTCACATATGAGCTCCTGGTTAGGCAAGGGCTTTTTGGAAGCTGCCCTTTTTCAGAGCAATGTTAGCACTGAGAAGCAATCACTCATGAAGGGTTACTCCAGTGTCGGAAAGAGCTGGGGCCATTTCCAGAAATGCCTACTTCATGGTTAAGGAGCCCTGGGTCTAGCTGTGCCTTCCTCATTGTACCTAGAGACAGAAGAAGGCATTTCTTCCCCTTCTCTTTTCCTTACACCAATCCCTGCTTCCCTTTTCCTTGGAAAACAGGGACTGATGTAAGAAATGGCCTGAAAGCCATTCCAAGCCAGACTGAAAGAAGTAGTGCTAGGAGCCTAAGGTCCAAATCAGAAACCCAGACCCATTCCTCATTTCAAATAACCTGGGGATGGCTTCATAGCAACCCTGACCCCATGTTCCTTTTGCATCTGGGAAGATAAGAATGAAGCAGCAGGTTTCAATCCATTTGGTCCCATTACTATAGGAAGTAGTGCAGTAGGGGAATGTTCCCAGGAAAAAGAAAAATCAGGTAACTAAGTCTAATTTCCTGGTAAACCTGGAAATGACAGACCTTCTGGCAAACAACTGAGTGGTATTTGCTAGCAGGAGAGTTCGTGTCCACAGAACGTTCTTAGCAGGATATATCCAGTTGCATAGATTTACCTGTCATAAACTGACATGGGATGTATGCATATATGGAGTATAGTTCCCTGGGAAATACCACAGGAACTATCTGAGTGAGAATGGATGTGTTGTGGGGCACCTGGGTGGCTCAGTTGGTTAAGCGTCTGTCTTTGGCTCAGGTCATGATCTCTGGGGTCCTGGGATCGAGCTCCACATGGAGCTCCCTGCTCAGCAGAGAACTTGCTCCTGGGAATAAACCTAACCAAAGAGGTTAAGGATCTGTACCCGAGGAACTACAGAATGCTCATGAAAGAAACTGAAGAAGACACAAAAAGATGGAAGACCATTCCATGCTCTTGGATCGGAAGAATAAACATTGTTAAAATGTCTATAACTGCCTAGAGCAATCTATACTTATAATGCCATTCTGATCAAAATTCCACTGGTATTTTTCAAAGAGCTGGAGCAAACAATACTAAAATTTGTATGGAATCAGAAGAGACCCCAAATTGCTAAGGAAATGTTGAAAAAGAAACACAAAATTGGCGGCATCACGTTGCCTGATTTCAAGCTTTTCTACAAAGCTGTGATCACCAAGACAGCATGGTACTGGCATAAAAACAGACACATAGACCAGTGGAACAGAGTTGAGAGCCCAGATATGGACCCTCAACTCTATGGTCAAATAATCTTAGACAAAGCAGGAAAAAATATACAGTGGAAAAAAGTCTCTTCAATAAATGGTGCTGGGAAAATTGGACAGCTATATGTAGAAGAATGAAACTCGACCATTCTCTTACACCATACACAAAGATAAACTCGAAATGGATAAAAGACCTCAATGTGAGGCAGAAATCCATCAGAATCCTAGAGGAGAACATAGGCAGTAACCTCTTTGATATCGGCCACAGCAACTTCTTCCAAGATATGTCTCCAAAGGCAAAGGAAACAAAAGCGAAAATGAATTTTGGGGACTTCCTTAAGATCAAAAGCTTCTGCACAGCAAAGGAAACAGCCAACTTCCAGTATTATTTTATAAAATCTTTCCATTTTTGTCTTTCACATTTAATCTATAATACTTTTAGATTAATTTTGGGATTTTTGTGTATGATATGAGACAGATATTTTTTTCCTTCCTTCCCTTCCTCCCCTCCCTTCCTCCTGTCTTTCCTTCTTCGCTTCCTTCTTTTCTCCCTTCCTCCTTCCCTCCCTTTCTCCCTCTCCCCCTCTCTCTTTCTCCCTTCTTTTCCTCCCTGTTTCTCAGTGTCATTCTATCATGGGTCAAGAGTCCACAATACATGGGGGCCTCCCTTTTCAAATGCTATTCTAAGTTTGTTTCTTCCTTGGAAAGAAAAGTCTTTACCTGGAAAGATTTTTGATAAAAGTAAATCAGAGCATGAACTCCATGAGTGCAGGAATGCTGTCTTGTCCATTTCTGTTTCTCCAGGGACCTCCATGGTACTTTGTCCATGTTTATTTACTGAAGGGTTCATAGCTCATACTTTCATGATAAGACAGAGTTAGATGAAAAGCTCAAAGCTTTTTCCCAACTAAAGAAGGCTTGGATAAAGCAAGTATCAGTGATCTATTCCTCTTACAGTTTCTTTAGCTAAAAAATAAAGGTCAGACAGTGGTTCTCAACTTTGCCTGAGGTTTGGGATTGCAGGGGAGGTTTTAAAAATACAGAAGCCTGCGTACCAACCCCTAAGGATTTTATTTAATTGTCCTGGGATGTGGATCAAGTGTTTTCAAATTTCTTCAGGTGATTCTAATGGGCAGCCAAGGCTGAGAATCACTAGGAAAAGAAGTAGTGGGAACACACTCCTACTATCACAATCGCCAGGTAAAATACAGAACTCCTAGTTAAATGTGAATTTCAGATGGTCAACAAACATTTTTTTTTTTTTAAGTATCAGTCTGTCCCAAATATTGCTTGAAGCATACCTATGCTCAATCATTACATGTTTATCTGAAATTCAAATTTAACTGAATGTCTTGTGTTTTTTATTTGCTAAACCTGGCTACTTTAATTACAATGAAATTATTCCTCACATGCTAACCTTGTTAGAATCATTGTGTTTAAATGATGTTTGTCCCTTCCTGTGACATCCCGGTCCTATGTGATGCTGCCCTTGCTGTGCTGATCTGCCTTTGTCCCTCCAGTTGACTCTGCAATTCCGACTTCCCACAAAACAACCTTCTCAAAACCAGAATGCCTGGTGCCACTACCAAAAAACCCACTCAGCTTCCTAGGATGTCAGGCATAAGCAGGCAAATTTAGGAACAAGCCACTGAAAAGTCCGTTGTCGCGCTGCACGGGGAAGCAAAAGGTTGAGAGATCAATTTCACATTGTCAACTATTCATGCAAGGTGGGATTCAAACCAAAAGGGAGGAGCATAAGCACCTTGGTTTTCATTTCTCCCAGCAAGACTAAGTGAAATTACCTAAGTAATTGCGTGATTCATAGTGAGAACTGTGTAAAGGATGACCAGTGTGTGAAAACAGAAGACAGAGAGCATCTCTCCCTTATATCCCATGTGGGAGAAGGGCACCAGTGCTGCATTTTTTCATCCTTCCCTCCTCAGATGGGCAGATGTTGCTCTTGAGTCCCCTGGAAGGTTCTAGAAAGGCAGGACCTCTTGTTTGCTAGTTTATGCTGTCCTCATTCTGTGTTAATGAGATTTAGACTATGTACATTAGTAATCTTGTTTCTAGGTTGTCACTCACATTATAGAGAAATCATTTCATTTGCAAGTTTTTTGGGCATTCCTGATTATATCGCTCAGCACTGAAATGCCCATTTACTCTCCACTTTGAGGTTTTGATGCCTTGGAGCCAGAGGAAGGTCCATTTCTCAATAAGTTGAATGATTTTGGTTGACGCGAGTTCATTATACTAATGGTGCTTTCTTAAAGCATTGCATTTGATTCTAACAATGACCCTGCAAGTTGGTAGGGAAGGCTTTATTTTCCTTTCTTTTCTTTCCTTTCTTTCCTTTTCTTTCTTTACAGATAAGGAAACAGAGTCAGCTTCCTTAGACAACCATGTGAAACTCTTTTCAGTAAGGACAGCACTGCCTCAGTTTGAAGGATCCCAGCACTTGGAGATCTTGTTGAAAACATATGGATTCCTGAATCCTTCTCCTGTCTTCTAAAGCAGTGAGGCAGGGCAGCACCCGGGAGTCTAGTTTAAAGACCAGCCTTAGAGAATTGGGAGAGGCTAGTGTATTTGAACATTGTCACTGGAATTCTTGATTAAAGTTCTGGAAATCCACCTGTTTTGGGGAGGAGTGCAAGTAAATGTGAGTGAAAATATTTACTACCTATTTCATAAAAGTTGTTGATATTAGTTTACTTTAAAAAACATTATATTGGCAGGGGTGACAGGGTGGCTCAGTCAGTTGAGCGTCCGACTCTTGATTTTGGCTCAGGTCATGTTCTCAGTGTTGTGAGATCAAGCCCTGAGTTGGGCTGAGTGAGGAGGTTGTTTAAGATTCTCTCTCTCCCTTTCCCTCTGCCTCTCTCCCTCCTCCCTCTTTAAAAGAAAAGAAGAGAAAAGAAAAAATTACATTGGTAGTCCTTAATAAGTACAACAGAAGTGGAAAGGTAGAGATATAAAAGTCGATTCATCATTGACTTGTTTGTTCTGCTATCACTTTTGGGACTGACTGAGAAAGAGGTTCCTTCTTTTAGATTTTTTTCATTCAATCCATTTTTATAATGAACATTTCCCGAATATCTATAATATGCCAGACACAGTATGAAAAGGTAGAGGTAAAAAGCTGAATGAAGCGTACTCCTTGTCTTTAAGAGGTCTCTGATCTACTGGGCAGGCAGACATGCAAATGTACAGATTATTTTTAAAATGATATAATTGGGGTGTGGATTACATGGTTAGGGAACACAGATGGGTGGAGAGTCTGCTCTGTCGGGATCGAGACACACTTCAAATTTGATGCAGGGTCTTGCCGAAGGTTTCCTGAATGTTCATGGGTCTCCTGCCTTCGTTCCATGCTTTAGGCTCACCCCACCCTTTTCGTGCAGGGTATCCTCAAAAGACAAGTATTGTTCAGAACCGAAGTCAAATGATCTGATCCTCCCCTAGGTCCTGAGCTTTCCACATGCATTGCTTCCTGGGGAAAATCTGAAAACGAAGTTCAATTTAACGTGAGCCAGCTGGACTCTGTGCACGAGGCTGCCTGCCCTTCCTAGCCTGGGCAGTAAGGCAGTCCTGAGGATGGACGCTGATAGATCTCACACTCCCTGGTTCAGTGTGTGAAGAAGGCTGCTCCCGGATATGCAGATGTTGGGGGGACTGATGCCAGCCTTCAGCGTGACCTGTGGCCATGCCTCCCCAGAACCTCTCTCTCTCTCTGCTTTGCCGAGCTGATTCCAACGGCCAAGAACTGCAAACAGGGAGTTTGGGAAGGGGACCAGGATGAACCTGGCCCGCTCAGACTAACTTGAGGCTGCTCTTGGGAGCCCTTCATTGTCCTCACTTAAATAATTCCCTAGTATAGTTTCCCCTCTCTGACTTTAGGCAATCTTAATTCCTTTTCTCTCAACTATTCCTCCCTCCCCCTTCTCTTCTTCCTACGCTCCCCATCCCCCACCTCACAACCTGCCTAAACCGTTTTTTCACCCTTTGCTTTGACGACGACAATCACTATAAATAAAACCAGAGAGACAGCAGGTATTCTGGGAGAGGGGAGAGGTCACAGAAGCTGCCCTTTGAGAGCACGGCTGGGCTCGCTTGAAGTCAAACGGACAGCCTATTTCATGCCCCACTGTCCCTTTGCTCCTATCCTCACCTCAGGCAATATTTTTGTTTTTACTGTTTGCTGCTCAGCTCCCTGGAATGTGGAGCTCTTTTGGTGGCTTGTATCTGCTGAGTGGTTGTCTTCTTGACATGGAAGGGAGCAGGGGGGCGGCAAGGAAGGCTGGATCAACCAAGTCCACAGGGAGAAATGGCTTTCTGAGACAAAAGCACTGAGCATGCTCTCATCTCTGCAGTCGGTGACCCTATTTCATCAGCGATGGATTGGCTTGAAATGTAACTGCCTGTTTTGGAGGTGGTGACCAAAAGTAGTAAAACACTTAAAAAGTTGGGCTCCTTTTGATAAAAAAAATTATTACGAACTTCTGTCACTGGGTACTTGAAGCCATCAAGGACTTAAGCAACCGGGGGTACCAAATTCTGATCTTAGATGTCTGAATTAAAATCAGAAAGTTGGGCACCTGGGTGGCTCAGGGGGTTAAAGCCTCTGCCTTTGGCTCAGGTCATGATCCCGGGGTCATGCTTGTGTGTTTACTAAATCGACTCTACTCTTAGTGCCAACTAAAACTCCAGAAACCAGACCTTAGTTCATGTCTAGGGACTGAGAGCCTGTATAAACAAATGGACAATGGCAAGACTATATATAAAAGCAGAGCTCTGGGGCGCCTGGATGGCTCAGTGGGTTAAGCCTCTGCCTTCGGCTCAGGTCATGATCTCAGGGTCCTGGGATTGAATCCCGCATTGGGCTCTCTGTTCCGCGGGGAGCCTGCTCCCCACCCCCATCCCCGCCTGCCTCTCTGCCTACTTGTGATCTCTGCCTGTCAAATAAATAAATAAATACATCTTAAAAAAAAAATAAAATCAGAAAGTCAAAGTGGAGAAAGATATGAATATATATTGTCTGCCTTTTACGGGCTAGAAGATTGACCTACTGGTCTCATTTATTTTCACAAATGGTCCTCGAGTTGGTGTCACTGTTCTCAGGTTAGAGATGTCAAAGTGAGGGATCAGGGGGTGTAGGAAGCAGAACCAGAGCCCGTGGAAGGCTGGGAATCAAAGGAAATCCCTGTGTCTGGCTACTGCATTAAGAAAAAGGGTTGATGTCTCACTGACTTCAGAGAGGTATACATGTAACGTTCTGTTATGAGCAGTTTATATACACTGCAATCTGACTGCAATGTTAATAGGGATGCCTGAGCAAAAATGGCACTTGGAAAGAGAGAAGGGTTTATATAGAAAAGCATAGGATAAAGGCTGGATGTTGTTAAGCAATTCTCAAAGTCTACCTTCCCCCATGTCCCCCTTCCTTCCCTTTTCTTCTTCCTCCCTCACCCCCTCTCTCCCCTCTGGCCCTCCATTTCTCTCTGTCTCCTTTCTTTCTTTTTTTCCTTCCTTCCCCCCTCTCTTTTTTCGTTTCTTTTTCTTTTTTTCATTCCCCCCTTTCTCCCTTCCTTTGGATATTTCTCTCCATCTAGAGATATGATGGACAGTGATATAGTTCCTGCCATTGAGAGTTTCAGTCCCTCTGCGGAGATGGCCGTATAAGCAAATTGCTGTGATGTCCTATGGCAAGTTCTGTTTTAATGCTTTATGCCCAGTTTTGTAGGTACAGATGAGGTAGCAAATCATTTCGCCTGGGGAGATGAGGAGAAGAGAAAGAGAGGAAGTGACATCTTGTTTGGCCTTGAACATTGGGCAAACATTTCCTTCCATTCTAGGAGAGACAAATGTGCCCTTTATATTTGGGGCATGGTAGGACCAAATTAGCCTAGCTGTACTTTGAGGAAGGTATGAGGGCCCTTTTCCAGAGAACTTGGAATGATTTTTTTTTTTTTTTTTTTTTTGGAAGGCATAGATGTTGACATAAGTACTGGAATCTGGGAGGAATTTGCATAGTCACACTAGGCCAAGAGCCCCTGGCTATCAGTCCTATAGAATCTATACTTTTATCCTCCTCTCTTGATCCACCCATGGGACAGTGTAGCAAGTCAGTCAACTCACATAGACCTCTGGGAAAATCCCAAAGAAACTTGGGAGTAAACTCTTTGTACTTGGCAGTGGATTCAAGGACATCTTTCTGTAAATTGAGTCTCTTTACTCAATAGCATTGCACTTGAAGCAGAGTTGGAAGGCATTGGGAGAGAATCTCTTTTGTCCTGTGGAAGTAAATAAAGTCCAAGAAGAATAAGCAAAGGCTATTTATTATTCAGAGCTTGCTATAATGAGGGAGCCAATCACCATCACTGACTTCTGTTTTGGAACCTCAGGCAGGCACACTGTTTTATAGTGGGGAAAACAGAAGGCTTCAGGTATGCCTTGACTGGTGGCCATTGGCCTGGGCATACTGGAGGTGGGCTAACTAGAAGTGGGGTATCCAAATGTATGGGTAGGGGTACATATTTGACTTTTCCATGGTTGGTCCTAAGTTGGAAGTGGGGACAAAAATCAAGGAAGCGTCTGTTAATTAACACTTTGGTGTTCTGAACTTGTTACTACAGATAGTAGTCTGAATACTTCTAAGTCTGGCTTTTAGATAGCAGGCTGGGTTCCTGGGCTGGTTATTGTAGATAATGGGTTGGGTTCCTGGGCTGGTCCTGCAGGTCGTGGGTCAGAGCTCTACTTTTATATATGGTCTTGCCATTGTCCATTTGTATATACAGGCTCTCAGTCCCTAGACAAGAACTAAGGCCTGGCTTCTGGAGTTTTGGTTGGCACTAAGAGTAGAGTCTATTTGTTAAACACACAAGCACGACAGGTAGAAAAAGTGGGGGAGGAGCTGCGTGTAGAGTGGAGATATGTAAGGCTGAGGCATGTCCAGTTCTCACGAGGGTTCCAGGCTGTAGGGGCTAGAGTGGGGCTCCTGGGGGCTGCATCCCCTGGAAGAAGGGATGACTTTTAAGGCTCAGGATGTGGTTAGGACATTCTGGAAATATCCTATATGGACTGTTGGCTTGTGCGTTCCTTTCTGATACATAGTAATTTGGAGTCCATCCCAATAATATGCTTGGCCTTTCCTAGATGAAGCCAGGAGCTGGGTCTGTTAAGGCTTCTGTTAGAAATAAACCATGACAAGAAAAGAGGCTTTGTTTTGACGAGCCATTGTAACAGATGTGCTGTCTACTACGTTTACGGAAAAGTGACTTTCCTCTTCTCTACCCTCCCCCCAATTCAAAATCCTTGACTAGAAAGGGGGAATCTGGAAAGGGGAATCATTGTTGTTGTTTTTTTTTTTCCCCCTTAACTACTACCAGGTGTCCTACTTAGGTAGTTGGGTAAAATAGTCAAAATATTTTTATAGGGGTTATAAACAGTTTTACAATATACTTACTGTTTATGAGGAAGACCAACATGTTAGGAGCTTTGATGGCTGTGACATGCACACAGCAGAATGGCCGGCATTCCTCACAGAATTTTTGTTAAGATAAGTTAATCCTAGTCACAGAGCCAAGTATAAAATTTTAGTGGCTTCTGAAACCGTCACCCTTTTTTATGTCCCTTGTCTGAGGCTCTCTGGAAACCAGTGGAACCTGGCGCAGATAAACATACTTGCTGCTGTGAAGTGTGTTTATGAGACCTCGTACAGTCACCGGCACAGGGAGGAGGAAAGTGTAAATATCACCTTTGAAATAATGAGTGGACTGACATAAATCAGTATTACTAATGTTTTGGGAGACTTTTTCACTGACGTTGAAGGTTTTTTTCCACCCCCAACCAAATGGTAAGTTTTGACACAGAAAAATGTAAAAACTAAAAAAAAAATTAGTTGAAAATAAGGATGCTTCATTATTTTAAAAAGACAAGAATGAAGATATAATGAAATGGGACACAGCATCCACTTTTTTTTTTTTTTTTCCGGATCAGGGAGTAAGTTTAAGTTGTTAGCATCCTCTTTAATAGCCCATAGCAAATAACATAGCTTAATGACCTTAATGATATAAATTCTTGCGAATTAACAACATGCTAGAAAATTATAAAGAGATTCTCATTAAACAGACACCAACAACCAACGTTGAGAGATGATTATGATTCGGGAGCAGTTCTTTTAAAAGCAACTGTCAAGTGTGGCTACACTGAGTTTTTTCTCATTTATGTGAATGGTTAGTCCGTAAATCCCGAATGATCAATGTACCAGTGGTTGGTTGAACTGGAAAATTCAGCTCCTAACTCTGTGTTCAGAGGAAAAGCGTTCCTCAAATTTCATCTCTGAGTTGTTTTTTTTTTTTTTTAATGATACCAAACAACAGAGACAGTCAGCACAGAGGAAAATGTGAATAAGAAAGCTTATCTAGTCCAAAAGGCAAATGACAATAACTTTGGTTCATTTTAAAGATTTTGTTTATTTGTTTGTTTGTTTATAGAGCACGAGCAGGGGAAGGGCCAGAGGGAGAAGGAGAGAGAATTTTAAGCAGACTCTGTGCTGAGTGTAGGGCCTGACACTGGGCTCGATCTCACCACCCATTGACCTGAGCCGAAATCAAGACTCAGACTTAGCCGACTGAGATACCCAGAGACCCCAAGTCACTTTCTTTATTCAGACAAGATAGGACATCACTCTTTTGTACTTTTTCCCTTTAGTGGGATTAATCCACCTGTCTCCTTGCTGGTGAATTAAGTCATCCATTGGAAGTGAGTGCCTTGTCAGTTACTTAGGCCAAGAAATCTATTGAGCACTTTCTTCCCTGATCTGCATGCAGCCTTATAGCAAGCTAAACTGGTATATTGCTCTCCAAAATTTTGCTGGATATATATATATTTTTAAAGATTTTATTTGTTTATTTGACAGAGAGAGATCACAAGTAGGCAGAGAGGCAGGCAGAGAGAGAGAGGGAAGCTGGCTCCCTGCTGAGCAGGGAGCCTGATGCAGGACTCAATCCCAGAACCCTGAGATCATGACCTGAGCCGAAGGCAGAGGCTTAACCCACTGAGCCACCCAGGCGCCCCTTGGCTGGATATATTGACTGAATTTATATTCTGTAGAAATTACCTAATTAAATGTCCTGATACCCTTGCAGACAGTTGGGGAACAGACCCAAAGTTTAGCGGGGCTGTGTTCTACCCCGTAACACTACACAGTCAAGTCTTCCTTGCTCAGGATCCTTGGTGTTCGGATTCAACTCTGTCTTACTCGTGGCTTGTTGTTCTTCATCCTGACTCTAATGGTAACTCCTAAACTTACTAGAGAGCAAAGAGCTTATGTGACCACTCCTTTAAGACCACTCTGTAACATTTTAAAATATTCAAACAGATCCAATCATGCACCAGCCCAAAGAAGTCCTAACACTGTCTTCCTTCTGATAACAGGGATATGGGAGAGAAAAGCAAGCTTGAAAGAAAGTCCATCCCTGTTGTTTCAGGACAGCCTTCGGTATTGTACAGTTTTACTAGAGTCCAAACTTTTGAGTAATGTTTACAAAATGGGCCTCCCATTTCTTGATGCCTGATGGCCAATTACACTGGTAATAAACCAAGCATGATCTTGAGAGGGTTCATTAAAAAACCCATTTTATTCAAAGGCTATTGGTACCTGAACAACAGTACGAATTTATGATAGAATGCTGGTTGTCAGAGTATCAGTCAGCGTCATCCAGTAAATTCTTTTTTTTTTTAAGATTTATTTATTTATCACAGAGAGAGATTGAGAGAATGAGCAGGAGGGGCGAAGGAGAGAGAGAATCTTGAGCAGACTCCATGTTGATCACAGAGACTGATGCAGGGCTTGATCTCACGACCACAAGATCATGACCTGAGCCCAAACCAAAAGTTGGACGCTCAACCGACTGTGCCACCCAGGCACCCCCATACAGTTAATTCTTTAACAAATGTTTCTCAGAAAGCAACATGAGTTATGCAAAAATGTTGGCTTATGGGTTAGTGGCGTGAGGAGAAGACTGGGAGAAATAAGAGGGTAGGAGTGGGGGAGACAGAGGAAGTGGAGGGAGAGAAGAGGAGGAGAAGGGTAGGATGAGGCCTGCCTAGAGTATCAGCTGCCTTTGGAGGAGAGAGACTCTATCTCTGGATCCTGTGTAATGCCTGTACTTGTGGGGATGGGAAGAGTCTTCAGTGTAGTTATGAAGGTGACATGAGTGAGGTGTGCAGACAGAAAGCAGAGCCAATGGGATGGTCCAGAGGCAGCCATAAAACCCCAGAGATGGTCTAATAGATGAGAGTGAAAGATAGTTATCAGAGCAAAGACCCACTGGGTCTCTTGGGAGAAATCCCTGAGAAGGCTTAGGCTGATACTTTTCTGGTTGGGATCATTCACCCCTCAAGGACTCATACAGACCCTTTCCCCCCAGTCATCTAGGGGGTAGTGCCTCTAAGTAGTGTATTATGACGTGGCCACTGATATCTGTGAATACAGATGCTACAACAGATCCTCCTAGAACCTGGCCCCTTCCTTTGGAATAGGCAAAAAGGTACTCAGGTGGAAGGTTCATGGTTGGTGTTTCCCTTTTCTTTAAGTTGGTTTTTCAAGATAAAATGAGAAGGTGTGAGTTTCTGGCATCCTTAAAAATCATTTTTAATAACTTCAGATTGAAAATGATTTGTATGGTTCCCTTCTGCGTGTTTTATTTCCCTGAGCTCATCTTTATGGTCCTTTGAAGCTTAAAAAATAAACTTCTGGGGGCGCCTGGGTGGCTCAGTGGGTTAAGCCTCTGCCTTCGGCTCAGGTCATGGTCTCAGGGTCCTGGGATCGAGCCCCGCATCAGGCTCTCTGCTCAGCGGGGAGCCTGCTTCCCTTCCTCTCTCTCTCTGCCTGCCTCTCTGCCTACTTGTGATCTCTCTCTGTCAAATAAATAAATAAAATCTTTAAAAAAAAATAAAAAAAAATAAACTTCTGAATGACCCACCCCATCTTGCGCTTTGGCATTCTGGTGATCTTTTTCTTAGCATGGCCTCGGGTTCCAACAGTGTAGCTGTGATAAAGTAGTTCAAAAGAGATTAAGGTTTTATTTAAATACGAGGTGAGTTGCTACTCCAAGTGCGATGATCACTTCTCCTGATGGGAGAGGTGTTACGTGGTCCTACTCTATCCCATGTGGGCTCTGAACCAACTGACCCACAGGAGTGTGATAAGGACCACTTTACTGCCTTTCTTGCTGGCAAAGCTGGATTGGAGGCTATAGGAGAGCACTGAAGTAAGAAACAGTCCTCCAGTTTCTCCTCTTAGAATTGGGTTGGCTTAAAGAGCCAGTAGCATGCTGAGCACCTGGGGACCAGTAGGCACTCTGGCAGGTGCAGGCTGCTTTCTACCTGGGGAAGAATGTGCATCTGCTGTGGGCATGTGAGGCTGAGAAATGGCCCGGGGGCAGGGGATGAAGTTAAAATGCTCAGGACTGCCCTCCTCCCGTGGTGAGGAGCTAGTGAAAGATAGATAACTTTTCTGAAGACTTCCAGAAAGTTGGAAACCTCAACTTTTTTTTAAAAATTAAAAAAAAAAAAATTTTATTTATTTATTTGACAGAGATCACAAGTAGGCAGAGAGGCAGGCAGAAAGAGAGAGAGAGGAGGAATCAGGCTCCCCACTAAGCAGAGAGCCTGATGAGGGGCTCCATCCCAGGACCCTGGGATCATGTCCTAAGCTGAAGGCAGAGGCTTTAAACCACTTAGCCACCCAGGTGCCCCTCAGCTTTTTTTTATGGCTTAGCAGGAACATTTTCCAAAGGATAACACCTAACCAGATCCTGCAACTTACCATTATTGGTGGAAGCTGGAAATGTCTGTTACTCCAGTTTACTTTTGTGGTCTGTGATCACCATGATCTGTCTACATGGTTGACATGGTTGACAATTGCTGTGTAGACACAAATTCAGAAGGATTCTCTGTACTTTTATAACAACAAATGGAAAAATTCTAAAGTTCAGGGAAGAAAATTCTGATCCATGTGGGGGAATGAATCAAACAGGCATAACGTGAATAATAACAATTTCGGGATATATTTTGCAGGACTTAGCAGAGCTCTTTTATCTAAGGTTGTGAGACTTAACAAATAAAAATATCAGTATTTAATTTGGCAGTCCTACCTTCATCCAATTTGTGATGTTAACATTTCCACCTAAATATATCATCTTTACTTTTTATTTTTTTTTAAGACTTATTTGTTTATTTTAGAGAGAAAGGGAGAGTGAACGAGAGAGTGAGCCTGAGGGGGAAGGAGCAGAGAGAGAAAGAGAAATCTCAAGCAGACTTCTTACTGAGCATAGAGCCCTTTGAGGGGATCGATCCCAGGAGTGTGAGATCATGACTTGAGCCAAAATCAAGCTGCCTAACCAACTGAGCAACCCAGGAGCCCCATCATCTCTACTTTTTTTTTTTTTAGATTGCTCTTTCAGCCATTTCTTTTTATTTACAGTTTGTGTTCAATGCAAATCAATTCCATAACATGAGAAGTTACTATGAATCAAAGCATAAATACACAAACACAATATACAATCCAAAATAGATGTACAGCATTCAGGTATGAAACAAAATGGAATGTTCATTCACACACACAGTAGCTTGAGATCTGTTGAATATGGTTGTTCTGGTAAAGGTTCCTAAAGATGGGAAAAAATGACTTTGGTTATCAAGACTACTGCGGCCATATTAAATACTGGAACATCTAAGCATCAGTGTGTGACCATGCGAACAAAAGACCTTAGAGTGTCTATTTTTAAAAAGCTTTCTGTGCATCGAGGAAGTTGTAAAAAGATTTACTTGCCAGAATCAAGCCCACTTTAGGCTTAGGACCAGGTTCTAACTATCTAAAAATATTGACTAACAGAAAGTGTTCCAAATGTGGCTATTCTGATTCAGAGTTTAAAAAAAAAAAAAGTATTTACAGAAAAGAGTATAAAAGTTTTCCCAAATTTAATGTAAGCTTCCAGTCTTCACTTCCCAAATACTTGATTTACAATTTTGGCTTCTGCACACATTTTGCCTTTTTAATTTCAAGATTTGTTGATTTTACCCTCAAAACAGATCATTTTTTAAATTACAAAAAGTATTCAACATATGCAGAAATGGAAAGCATTTTGAAGTTAGCAGAGGTTAATGTTCCTCTGCTCTTTGGAATCAGTTTAGCTAAATCAATCTGGCACTCTTGAATACGAGTAAGTGATCAGTATATAAGCAAAATTTACTCATTATGCTTTAATCGGGGGTAGATTCCAATCCATCATTGCCTTGAAACATGTCAATTACTATATAAAAAAATCAAATGCAATATCAAATTCAAAGCCTCAGAGGAAAGAGTTCAGTTCCCAAGAAACAGTGATAGCTTAACAAGGTAAAACTTTTTATCTAGAGTACACAGGCATTAAGTTAGTACTGCTGAAACAATGCATTGAGGATTTACAGTAACTCCTGGAAGTTCCTTCTAATGTACGAATAAATAGAATCATGGAAGCTTTCTGTATTAACTGTTTTCAATGGCCTTGAAGATTTAATGAACCGAATGAAAACTGCATGTGTTCACATCTCATCTTTTACATCTAGGTAAGATAAAATCTAGTCTCGTTTTCAAGGTAGGATTTTACATGTCCATACTTCTTAAGCCACATTTAAAGAAATTATTTCTTAACTAATCTTGGATGTTGTCTCTTCATCTTGTACATGAAACTCCAGCAGATTTGACAGACATTCATCATCTAGTCAAACCCTTCACATGCTCTTCAAACCAATCAAATTTGGGATCCTCAACATTTTCGATGTCAATAAAATAAGGTGTGGAATTAGCAGATACGATGAAGACCTGTTTTTCCTTGTCACACTGGACGTCTAGACGCCATTTGGATTGGGTTTAGAAGATGGAGAACTATAGATGTTTCTTGGCCTGAGTCTTTTAACAGTAGAGCTGTAGAAGGGAGAACGAGATTGCGAAGAGACTGGCTGTTGACTGCAGAGCACCGCCAGTTGGTGTGGTGGTGGTATTAGCTGGATTGGGAGCAGTCGAGGTACTCTGGGAGGAGCTGTTGCTTGCAACTGTTATATTTGTTTGATTTGAATAAATCTGCGCGGGTAGGAGCAGCGCCAGAAGCAGCAGCCCCAGTCCGAGCCTGGCCACCATCGCTCTGCCCATGTCCGCTCCGTCGGCGTCGGTGCGCGGCGCGTCTCACTGGATGCGGGGTGAGTGGAGAACCGCTGGCTCCGGGCGGGCGCAGGCAAGGTGGGGTTCATCTCTACTTTTTAAATAAAGACAATTTTATTGAGATGTACTCTGCAAGTCACTCATTTCAAAGTGCATAATTTCATGATTTTTGTTATATTTAAGGGGTGTGTATCCTTTGCCACAATTAATATTAGAGCATTTTTGTTGGCCCAAGGCAGTCTTCTGGACCCTTGATCCGTCACCTCCCAAATTCCCCATCCCTAGCCTCAAGTAACCACTAATCTACGTCTTGTCACTGTAGATTTCCCTCTTCTGGACATTTTGCATAAGTGGAATCATACAATATTTGTCCTGTTGTATCTGACTTCCTTCCCTTTGTATAATGTTTTCAAGTTTCAAGATCATGGCCTGTGTCAGAATCTTAATGCTGGATCATAGTCCATTGTATGATTGTACCATATCTTGTTTATCCGTTCATCTGTCAGTGGACACCCGGGCCGCTCTACGTCTTGGCTGTTGTGAATAATGCTGGGTGTACGATCATCTGTTTGAGTCCCAGCTTTCAATCCTCTTGGTTAGATACCCAGAAGTGGTGTGTATGCTTGCTCATGTGGTAACTCCGTGTTTAACTCTTTGAAAAACAGCCATACTTACTTTCAAGCAATGCATTTTTCTCTGTGATTTTAATTTAGAAAAAATAATAAGTGGAGCAACCTTTCAAATCAATCACTCTTCATTTTGTAAGGAAGTCACACTCACTCAAGGCTGTGAAAAGCCCTCTTGCTAACTGATCTCCTACACCTAATAAAAAGGAAGAAAAGTAAGCTGAAATTGTCTTGACATAGCATAAAAAGTGAAACAGGAAGGGACATTCCTTGCAAAACTGTATGGCCAACTGAGAGTGTACTTTTGCAGGGTACTAAAAAATCCCTCAAGTCCGGGACAATTTATGAATTTTCAAGGTTTCGCTTGCTCCTTGATGCCAAAACGCAGAGAAGCTATTTTTGATAGTTTTGAAACAAAAACCTACAGAATACTTCATGGGAATCTCGACATTCAGCCCGTCTTCCCTTGTCTTGCCCCTTGAATCATTTATTTAAGCGGCAATAATAAAAGGTGTCAGCAATTCAGTTGTAAGCTCAGGAAGATTTCTGTGCGCATTGACCTTTAAGCGTTTGCGTCTTGACAGGTGAGCTGTTCTTAACGTTTCCTGTGAGATATGGTGTGGCCAAGGGGTCAGGCATGCTAATGATAAAATTACCATTTACCTTTTACCTCGGCAGGCTCAGTGCCTGACATTATAAATGTAGGTAACCTTTCACCTGCAGCACTCTTTCTTTCGCTTGGCTGCAGAGTCTGTCGGGAAGAACTGGCTTAGGCTGGCAGAAGGCTTGCGAGGAGAAAAGAACTGAATTTAGTGCATTTCCCCCCCCCCCCCCCCGCCGTTTGGGTCTCTTTTTGGGGATGCCTTCTCTCTCTTATTCAGTCTGGATAAAACATAAGCTGTTCTTGGGGGGTAAGCCTTGGGGGTGGGGAGGAGCTCCCTTTGTCATCTTGTATTCTTGACGTTTTTGAAGCATGGCCATGGCTTGTGTTCTTTCTCTAAAGCTGTAGGTATTAATGAGGTTTTATTGGTGGCCTGCTTTCATCTGTCACAGCAGTCCCCTTCCTGCTGATTCCAGTAGAATGGCATTTCAGTGCTACTGGGTACCGGATACAGTTAAGTAATTAGGGGACTTGGTGGCAATTTACAGAGATGCGTGCTTCAAGTTGGTGCGGAAGAAAAATAAAGCACGGAAAGTCACCGGTGATAGGAGGGTCTGGAGAAGCAGCAGGCAGTTTGGGCGAGTCACGAAAAGTTAATGGAAAATGATGTTAATGACACCTTCCTGAGCTAGCGATCCACAGCTGTCCAAACTGCATTTTTTCCCTATATATTGGGAAGTCTTCGAGGTGTTCGTGGGATGATCAAACTCCCTATCCATAGCACTTAGCTAAATATCCCAGGACTCTGCCCTGCGCTAAAATTAAAATCAGCATGTTTTCATCATGAGGTAGGAAGTTTTGTTATTGAATATTTACTTTCTCTGGTGTGTTGAGAGTGGAGAATGCGATACGGAGAGCAGAAGTGAGGGAAAGAAAAAAAGGCAGAGAGAGAGAGAGCAGGAGGAGGAGAAGGATGGAGGGAAGGAGGAAAGGAGAAGGAAGAAAGGAGGGAAGGAAGGAAGGAAGGGAGGAGGGAAGGAAGGAAAGAAGGAAGGAGGGAGAAAAACCTTTACTTTCCCACTCTCAGTCATATTTTATTTGAAGCCGGTCCAGAACAGGAGACTATCGTCACTGCACACTGATAAGAGGGAACAAGGGCTTCCTTGCCCTGAGAGGTGACCCAGAGGGCTACACAAGGCTCTCTCTTATCCCAATGCTCGTCTCCACCTTGGGAGAAATGAGCAGTTAATAAGGAGCCAGGAACCCAGGATACCTAGCCTCTGCAGAGGTGTCTATTCCTCAGATCCTCTCCCTAACACTGCACATGGGACTTTAACGACATTCGCCTGGTGGCTGTAAGAATATTTTGTAAATAAAGATGATTGGGACCCCAACAAGTGCTGCCTGGTTGTTTAATGTGTCCATTTACCTCAAAATGAGGTGCCTTGTGATTGTCACCTGGAGTAAATCTTCAGAAAAAAAAAAAAAACTCATTATGGATGTGTTCCGCTAAGGAAATATAAATTTTTTGGAGCATTTGTAGCATATTCAAATGAAAGCTGGTGCTAATGAAATTATTCTCATGTAATTAGATATATTAAATAGTGTCCCAGGTTGGTTCTATGACATGGCTGGACTGCTAATTTTTATTCTTTCCAGGCACGGAGAGAATTTTCTCTGAAGACTTGTGACACAAATAGCCTCAGAAGCTTGCTGATTTTGGAATCAAGGCTGTGAGGAAGGCAGAACCATGGCATCCCCTTTAAGAAAATTTAGTCTTCTCGTTCTTTCTCTCTGAGCTGGTGACCCAGGACAGAGCACGCAGGAAAAGCCATTTTCCTTGCAACCCTTGAGCTCAAATGCGATGTGTTGACAAGGTCCCGGCAGGGACCTCATTTGGGCTGAGTGAATTGGCAGAGCCATTTCCCGGCTTATCAGATCACGTTCCCCTTGTCTTGCTTTATTTTTCGAATCAACCCCAACTCAGGAGACCAGAATTACAACAAGAATCCCATTTCCACCAGACAAAGGGCTCAGCCGTGCATTCAGTCATCCATTTTTCCTCATCCTTCCCTGGGTCTGGAGTGACATGGAGCGAGACAGGGGTTCTGTGTTGGGTATTACTCAAGGCTGGACCTTCCTCCAGTCACGTTCCTGGGCATGGGGGGAGGAGGGAGGATGACAGAGCAGGGTCAGAGTAGGGGTGGGGGGAAGGGGAGCCAAGTGGTGAATTCTCTTTTTCCCTTTATACCTTTAAACCTCACCTCCAAATTATTTCATTCCTTTTACTTAGAAAGGAGCCCTCACCTCAAAAAGAATTGGAAGTCATTGCTTTGTCTTTGTAACAATTTCATGTAATGATGCCAAAGAAGAGAGGATCCCGAAGAACCTCTTCTCTTGTCTCTTCTCCGACTACAGCTTTGTTAGTTCTGTTCGCTTTCCTGGGATCTTGCCCGTTGGACACACTGCGTTTATAGACAGTAAGGCCACACCTTTCCCCCACTGAGGAGGCAGAAGAGTCAAATTGTATGTCCTCCGTAGAGAAGATAATTTATCTCAGTCTAAGTGAATCATGTTTGCTGGGACAAGCTGGGTTTCTAAGCACTTGTGGTTGATGCTGTCTGTTCCAGAGAATCCTATATGGTGTGTGTGTGTGTGTGTGTGTGTGTGTGTGTGTATGAGAGAGAGAGAGAGAAAGAATATAAGAGAATTCTCTCAGCTTCGTTCTTTTAAGAAGACGATATCACAATATCAACAGCATGAACTTGGGGCATCCAGGGACGTGTGTAAACCTGTGTGGATGGAATTATTCCCCCAGCCACCAGGGAGACCATTTGGTGAACTCCTTACCTAGGACTTCCATCCTGAAAAGGATAAACAAATCTGAACAAAATTCCTGACTCTCGTCAATCAGCCAAGCCTGCCCCTTCCTCTCCAAAGGGTAATGCATTTTGTAGATTGAGTGGGAAACTGAACAGGCAACCCTCTTTGGGGATGTAGATATCTCTGCTTCTGAAAATGTTTATTGATTCTCCAGGTTTCTCAGAACAACATTAATCATGCAAAAAGGCAAAGGCATGAGCCTCAGAATCCTGGTGGCAGGAGGCAGGGATGCTGATTTTCTTTTTACAGTAAGACTTATGTCAACACATTTCTGAAAATGAATCAATAGTCAAATAACTCAAGTGACAGATTGATCATTCTGGCAGGGACCAAGGTCTATAAGATGCTATCCAATTAAAACAGAAACAGCACATAAGGTATTTTATTGGATATTACTCAACATTCTACTAATCCCCTCACATTTAATTCATCTTTTTCCTTCAGCCTTTGGATATAAGGAGATAAAAGTTACAGTAAAATGAAATGTAGCCATTAGATTAGAAATATAAACTTGAAGAGTGCTCACCATGATTTCGACTCCAACTTAATAACAGAAAATAAGGTTGTAAATTCTATATAAGCTAAAGGAGGCTGTATAATATGTTTGTAATATAATAGATAATATCTATTATAGATAACAGAGTACTTTTTTATTACATCATTTCCATTATAACGTGGTTTCCTTTAGCTGTTTTACTTTGAAAAAAAATTTTTATCAAGTTTCAGCCTTGTGATTTTTCTCTTATAAAATGGGCTATTTCCTTCCTTGCTTATCAACACAATGTTTCTTTTTCTCTTTTTTGAGTTCTTTGCATGTTGAATGTTGCCTTGGAAGCTCATGAGGCTTTTGTAAAAGAGCTTGGGGGTAGACAGGTCAAGGTTCACATTCCTGTTTCTGCCTTTAACCCCGGCAGGCTTGAAATGTAAAAGAGATCATAGTCTGTCCCTTAGGATAACTGTGGGGAGACAATGAGTTATATGTTTGGCATATAGTTTGGTGATCTTACTACTACCTGAGGTTGCTATGTCCATGATCATGATTATTATTATCCCATAGAAAAGCTTTCAGTTTTTTAATATTTTCCACCTGTAAATCTTTATCACAGAAAAATGATGAGTATCTCTAAAACAAATGACATTCAAAACCATGATCACACAGTAATGGAAAATTCTGAATTATCTTGGATTATCAAAGAAAAGTTATATTTGGGGCCATACAGCTTGAGTAATATGCATATTATAGCATATTCTGATTCCCCAAATTGTTTATGTGTTATGTACAATGACCTTTGGTTTACTGGAATATTTAATCAATGCCTGAGTAGGCTGAATAATTTTAAGTTTCTGATATTCTGTGTATCACCAGGCAAACAGACAATGAGAGAAGTTGTTTCAGTTCTGAGTAGTGAGTGAAACCTACAAATAATAGCAGTAAGTAATGTTCAATAAATATTGATAATAATTACATGATAGGATCACACTGATTATCCCTAAATTTTCTCTTAGTCTGTTATATTTCTTGGCCTTTGAGAGAGAGAGCTGGCCTTATAAAGTGGCATTTATGAATCTGACAAAATTATTTACTTCTTAGCAGGCTAGTTGGGATATTGTCTTGACACCAGTAAGGGTAGGTCATTATAAGCCTAAATCTCAGTAGTTTAACACACCAAAGTTTATATCTTGCTCATGCCTCACATACAATATGATTTGGCAGGAATAGGATAGGCTCTGCAATTTGTGATGCTTAGTGAAAAAAGAAAATTATTCAGAATTTCAAGATGGTAGCTGTAGAGCACTGAACTTAGTGAGAGGCCCTTCTGAACAGAGGGCTTGCTTAAGTCACACACCCCTGAAGCTGGCCTGGGGCAGGGGGCTCTGTTCCTCGTGGTCACTTCAAAAACTCAGATTGCCTGAGACTTCATCTTGGCAGATACAGCAATGATTGCCAAGGTAGGAGTGACACATGCCACTTGTCACTTTTACTACAATTCTGTTTGCCTAAGGAAGACACATGTCTACCCCTAACCATAGAATTGTCAAGGAAGCACTTTCCTATCAGATGTGGAAACTAGAAATAAGTAGTGAACCATGCTTCTAACCACCACTGACTTGCATTTTTGCCTGCTCTGTCCACATTCTTCTTGTCTCTCAGGGCACTCATATTGCCCATGTTCCCTCTGTTTCAGAGGAAAGCAAGTGGATGATACTGATTCACTGTCGATGATGCTGTTGATGGATAATTCCTTTCCCAGTTAAGTTAAAGACATCTATTGAAAACCTACTATGTGCTGGGCACATTAGCTAGGCATACGGAATTGGGTCAAGTGTAGTTCCCAAAGCTGTTTAAACATTGGAGTCACTTTGGGAATTCAAAAAGTAGAATTTCTCAGACCGCATCCTGGGAGAGAAAATAGGTCTCATGTAAGGTTGGAAAGCAATCATTTATGAAAGCTTTCTAGGTTGTTCTGATATGCTATTGGGTGTAACGACCTGTAACGACCCTACAGAATGCTTTATTTAACGCTTTATTTAAAGAAATTCATCTCTAATGAGGAAAATTCAGGGACAATGAGAGGCCAGTGGAGGAATCTGGGGCTCAAAGTAACTCTCCTAGTACCCTAAAAACCACAATATGGAAGGTCAGTGTTATTCTTTATGCCGGGATTCTCCTTAACAGGTTTGATGCTGATGACAAGGGAGTATGATACCCACTGACTAAAATTGGCTAAGGATCTTATTATTTTATGGTATTAGTTGAATCTGACCTGGTTCATTTCAATTAATAATTCAGGGGACACAATAAGACGACTGCCCTGAGAGTGTCTGCAGGTGAATACTTTCCAAGGCTCAGGTACCAGACAAAGTGAAAAACGTGGAAGTGAAATGTGTTAAGGGACTAAGGCGGGCACCAAAGCACGTGTTCTGATTCAAATAAACCTTTGGAGTTAAAGTTTCTGGACCTCAGTATGTCCTCCAATTCCTCCAAGACAGGTTTGATTAACTCTTCCTCAATAAAAATTTTTCTGGGAATACAAGTCTTGGGTAGTGAAGGCACTTGACGTCAGGGAAACTAAGCAGGGGCAACAGGGGGACTGGAACACTGAGAGTGAGCTTGCCACCCAGGCAGTTTACAGGCTGAAAAGTCTCTCCTTAGCTAAATTCAGGATGGGAGTGACCCAGTGAGTGAAAGATCTGCAGAGTTCTAACCAGCAACACAGAGAAAACTTTTTTTTGTTTTGTTTTGAGATTTTATTTATTTATTTGACAGACAGAGATCACAAGTAGGCAGAGAGGCAGGCAGAGAGAGAGAGGGAAGCATGCTCCCCGCTGAGCAGAGAGCCCCACGAGGGGCTCGAACCCAGAATCCTGAGATCATGACCTGAGCCGAAGGCAGCGGCCCAACCCAGTGAGTTACACAGGCGCCCCAACACAGAGAAATCTTAAAGTGGAAGAAAACCCTCAGGACGGCACATAGCACCCTTTAAGTACTGAGCTGCTTAAAATATCATTCCGTTGATCGTAATTTGATGTGTGAAATTCTGGCAGGCATTTACAATTCAGATCCCCTTCCTAAGGGATTCCCATTTAGGGCCTGTGCATTTGATTCATTCCGAGCCTCTCTTCGCTTATGGACGCTTGAGATCATTAGGTAAAATGCACATATATGCTCAGAGACAAATGTTTATCATCATTCCCTCAATGAATCATTTACCAGCCCTGACATGTTCTAATGTCCCTAGTGTGTCAGCAGCACCCCCTCCTGCCTCTCTCCTGTCCATGGCGTTCCCTGCCCTCTCCCCTCTAGTCCCCCACATCTCCAAATTTCAGAGTATTGCCCCCATCAATCATAGGAATTTAGCTGGCAGCAGGGATGTGGGGGAGGAGGCTGGATAAGCAGTGGAATCATTATCCAAATACCTCATTCAGAAAAACAAAAAGATAATGGCCTCTTTGTTCTGCAGGGGAAGGCGGAAGAGAAGGCGGATGAGGAGGCTCTCTGAGACATCAAACAAGCTGTTTCCAAGATGGTGAGGGTGTTTAGTGACAGCTCACACCATAGGGGCAGCCCCCTTTGCTAAGGAGAGAAATCCCTCTGCTCTTATGGCTGGACCTCCATACTCAGGGCCAGTCTCAGGAGCTGATGCCCAAAGGGCAGAGATTTCTGCTTTTCCAAACAGGGTCCTTTATCCAAGGTGTAGTTAAGTTAGGGACACTGATTCTGGTCTGGCTGGGCTTCATTTTTCTCATCACTGGACCGAGAGAGGGTGTGATTCTCGTCACTAATCATATACTCTAATTTTAGCTCTTTCAACTGACTTACCAGAATGACCTTGGGTAAGAACATTGACCCCTCAGGTTTTTTTTTTCCCCTCTTCTCCTAGGTTCTTCTCATGTGGCCAGAATGTGGTTGGTTGGTTGGTCTGGTTGTTGTTGCTGTGTTGTGTATTTGATGTGACTGTATGATTAAAAAAAGAATGTATTGTCGTGGATGTAACAGAATCCTTGTTAGTATTTTGCTGTATTTCTTTCCATTCTTTCTTTTACACTTTAAAAATACAGTCATGGTAGTAGTGAATATCCAGTTTTGTAGTTTGTTTTTGTACCTTTTCCTGTGTTGCTAAATTATTTTCATAAACCATGATTTTTAATGGCTTTATAATATCAGAATGTATTTCTTCACTCCTTCTACTTACTCCACCTAGAAAAGATACTGGAATTGAGATACAATTTTTCCATTGAAAAATCCCTCCTGGATCTGCTCTTGCTTTTGCCCAAACAAAAAACAAAAAATGGGTTCATCCTTTTTGAAAGTTAATCTGCCCATAGACTCTAAGCAAACCCTTTGATTCCTCCAACTCTTGGGTTAATATATCCCAAGGAACATTCCTTGAGTTTTATTCCTAGGATTGCTGGTAAATTCTTCTGGATGGTAACTCTTCCTAAGGCCTACAGGAGATCTTGCTGGGGCACAGAGACCAGGGCGTCAAATCTATTTAAAGCTGTACGATGCAAGGACCATGCCAGGGGAGAGAACGCACAAAGATCTACAAGTGATTTTTTCTGTCCCCAGGTTAGCAGGGGAGACAAAGTGAAGGATTATTTGAACACTTCTGTCCAGATCATTGAGTAACAGGGGAAGCCATGGACCCACATCAAGAGAGCTCCGCTCTTCATTGGCTTCTGAATGAATGACCAGTCACCTGAGGAGGTTTTACATTCACGGGGATGCTATTGCACTGTAGTCATAATAGAAATATTCTTATTGGGGGGGGGGATAAAACTTTCATTTAGATTATTAAAAATCCAAACAACAATTTCTGAAAGTGGTAATTTTTGGACAGTGTTTTCCTTTTCCTTTGATAACTCACTTTTTCCAGGTGAATTCATTATGAGCCTACCACACCAGACCCACCAGCTGCTTCCCTGCACACTGTGTTATTCCAAATTAGATAATTGGGAGTCACCCTAGATTTGTCTTTCAGCTGTAACATCCAGCACTGACACGATCTTATTAATTCTATAGCATATGGTTTAGTTCTCCTCTCCCCTACCCACACTGCACTATCTCAGTTCATGTTCTTACATGCTGGTTGACCAGATTTCTGCGTAACCACTTCAGCTGACCTCACCAAGTGATGTCTGGCCTCTTTGCACCCCATGATGCCCAATCCTACAACCACTCAACTTATTCTATTCATTTGCATTGGAGTCAGAGTCATCTTTCTCAAAATATCCATCTGACCATGGGACTCATGTGCTCATGAACCACCTTGCTTTCAGTAAAGTCCAGGGCTGCTTCCCTTCCCAGCTTCGTCTTTACTCCAGATTTTGCCGAATCACAATATCAGTTGGCAGACTCCAGAAAGACACATTTTTTAAAAGGGTCTCTAGGCAATTTTCATGCATCAGAAGCAGTCATTTGGAAACTATTCCTCCAACAGCTCAATAAAATGCTATTTGTGCCTCCATTTTTCTGTAATCAAGTCTCAGGAAAGAATGCATCATAACGTATTTCAGTTACTGTGCCACCATGGTTTGGGTCTAAGATGGGATCCTAGCATGGTTAATTCTGCATAAAAAGGATTAAACTGCAGGATATTTATGTTGCTCATACCTAAAAGGATTGTATGTTGTAAGCCTGCCCGTGCACTAACCCAGTTACATTATTCCCCTGTCTTATTTGTTTCTGGAGCAGCATACCTCTCATGCCCGGGTCAAGTCTTAATTTAAAAGGAAGAGAAAGAAATATGGAAATAATAGGGTGATAAATAAGAACAAAAGAAGACTGCCCCACTAGATAATATGGCAAAATGGGAAACACGGGTACCCCACATTTTGGGAACTGACTATCATGTCCACTTTCATATATTATCATTTGGTCGTATCAAACATGCAACTTTTAAATGCGGATTTAATCATATGGGAAATGCTTATTATTTACTAATATGGAAAAATATTATTTTAATACTGTGGAAAACGTTAACAAAAAATGTCAAGATGCAAAATTGCTTTTGTAATATAATCTCAATTGTATACAATATGCATAGAAAAAAGCCTTAGAATATCAAGTTAGTATTAGTTCTCTCAGGTGCTGAGATTATTGATTTTTTTAAGTTCTTTTTTTATTTCTCCTTCTGATACTTTTCAAATTTTCTGAGTAGGCAGAGAAAGCTTGCTTTTATGATTGTCAGTGTTAGGCCTTGAGCAGAAAGAGACACAAAGAGGATGGGGTGGTTGGTAATGGGGGGAGAGAGAAAGAGAGAGATGAGAGAGAGAAAAAGGAAGAAAAAGCAAAGACAGAATGAGAAGAAAAGCATATGACAGTCAGACACGATGCATTTTGTTTTGAAGCCTGAGGAAGTGCACATTATTCTCAGACTTCATCTTCAAATTGGGACTTTTGGTTTTCTAATCAGCCAGGGACTGTGATCAGAAGCCACTATTCAGGGGCACCTGGGTGGTTCAGTCGGTGGTGTCTGCCTTCGGCTCAGGTCATGATCCCAAGGTCCCGGGATGGAGTCCCTGCATCAGGCTCCCTGCTCATTGGAGAGCCTGCTTCTCCTTCTCCCTCTGCCTGCCTCTCTGCTTGCTTCTGCTCTCTCTGTATATATCAAATAAAGAAATAAAATCTTAAAAAAAAAAAAAAAGAAAAGAAAAGAGCAATGAGCTCCTGGACTCGACTTGGCTTCATTTACATATTGATAAAGGAGTCACAGGTTGGCAAAGAACCGGTCTTTTCAGAAAATATTGAATCGGGTTCTTTCTGCTGCTTTCTACTGTCCAGAGCCCTCTCGAGTCAAGCCAGGAGACTATGAATCTCCAATACTGAGTGTCAGTACGTCCCCCCGTCCCTGGGTGAGTCCAGGACCTGGCTGTTCCTGTAGCAGTCCCCACCCAAAGAGGGGCTCGAGTCCCCGTAAGACTGGCAGATGGATCAGGCCATGAATATGCAGAAAGCAGATTGAAGGCAATGACTACCCAATGCATAATGACTGAATTACGATTTTAAAATGGAATGAGTTAGACAGTTATTATCAGTGTAATTATTCATAAATGTGCCTAATTATTCATAATTATTCAGAAGCATATTACTTCCCTGATTGCCATAAGTGATCTCTGAGGCCAATTACAATTTGATTCTGGTCACAGGACTCAGGGAGTGTTATTACTGCGTCTGTCTCGGTGAATCCTGAGCGTGGTCTCTGGCCTGACAGCCTTGGGAGCCCTTTATGTCATCTGGCCCTTTAAATACACACAACAAACGCCGGTCTCTAAACCCAGCTGACTTCGAAGCCCCCATTGTCTTTTTTCCCTCCTTGCCTGCGAGCTCCTCTTATTTGGGTTCAGGCTGTTCCTTTGAGGGCCTTCGCTGCTGCTGTTTAATTAGGGCTCTCTTGTTGTCATTTCTGCTTTTGATATCTTAATAGCATGGGAGGGAGGCCACACGGAGGGAAATGGGCAAGAATCCGTGCATACACAGGTGATGCTGAGAAGCGGGCAGCCTGGAAGCCTTGGCAGTCCTCCAGAGAATGAAGTGTTAAGTCCGGGGTTTCAGATTTCTTGCAAATCAAGAGACCCTCTCCGGTGAAGGAACGCAACCATTTTTAATTCATCTACAATAGGCTACAGCTCACCGCCTACCGGTATACATCGTGCTTCCCGGGATCATTTCAAAATAGTGTAGCCCAGGAGACTATTCCCAGCATTACCAGAGTGATTTCGCGTTGACCTCAATGTGGCAAGCCACCGTTGTGGGCTCAGGCTTTATAACTTGTTCTTTGTGTGGAGGTTCTCATGAATGCTCAGACTTCAGACTTGGAGCCACGGCTCAATTTCTAGTTTTTTTTTTTTTTTTCTCCCTGGAAAACATTACAGCAATTACCATATTGGGGGACGGCATTATCAAGTACAAATTAGCATATAGATTAGTTCTGGGGGGCAGGGAGAGGAAGAGATGGGTTAAGATCTTTAAAATCATGTATGGTTATGTTACACACAGAGTGGCGTGCAGAGATTTTCTAGGTCCTGGTTTACCTAACCCTGTGTACACAGTAACCGATCTGATGGGGGCAGCCAGTAATTTCTAAGGGAACAAAGGCAACTCAGCTCTGATTGTAGCTAAGATAGGACTAGGAATGGGGCTGTGTTAAGACCTTGCAGATCTGTTCAATGGATTTTAAGACTTCCGTCGGCTTTTAGTTTCTGGATGGAGAATCCTTAGTTTGGTTATGGGGAACAACCAAATTGAAATATGATTAATTGGAATTACCAAGTTTAGGTTTTGCATCAGGTCTAGGAAATGAAACTCGTTAAATTTTTACTGGTGGGGTAAGAAGAAGGACAGAGAGAAGAAAAGAGTGTAATTTGGAATAGAGAGTTTTCAAGAAAGTGGGCCGAAGGATAGAATGCAAGAAACGAGATTAACTGGATTTCTGTCTTCTAACATAAGGATAAAAAAATAGATTTATTGAACAATATACCTTGACAGGACCCACTTTTTTCTTTCTGGGTCCTCTCACAGTACAGGAGACTGGTTTACCATCCGTCCTCCAAGTTTTTATTCAGTACCTAGTACGTGCACAACACTGTGAATGGTACGAAATATAGCATATGGCCCATCACGGTTTCTACATATGACGTTTTGAAGAAACAGGACAGGTTATACCCATGTCTGCTGTAGAAGGGAATTTGGAGGAGAGAGAGAACTTGGAGGACTGAGTGGCCAAGAAAATATGAATAGGACTTGAGAATTGACTTGACCATAAAGGACAGACAGGGTATGAATAAACATGTATGCATACATTCCAAGCCAGGGTGAAGGACCCCAGGACTCAGAGGATGAGGAGTCATGCACAAAAGGACTGGCCCGACTGAACAGAAGGTCTATGTTGGGATGGAGGGAGGTAAATATAAAATGGGATAATGGTGTCCAAGTCAAATATCAACCTCTTTCAGTCTTTGTAATCTGCTTAAATGGGTCGAATAGTAACCGCTGTGAAAAATGATTGTGGAATAAAAAAGTCATTTCTTTTTCCTGATGCCTTCATGGCACGTAGGAGGTGGATAGCAGTTGCTTCATTAAATTAATGAATTAGTTAAATTAATTTGGTTTCAGTTAATTCAATGAAAAACCACATAAGGTCCTCTCGAGGCCCAGGGTTAAGCAAGCAACTTTCTCTGGAGCGATAATCATCACTAAGAAACAGATAAAACAAAAAATGTTTTATTAAATAAACCCAGTTCTTCTTAAAAATAGTACCCTCAAGTCCTTTCTGGGATTGCCTCCTCAGCTATCCTGGTTGGGAAAAGGCTCTGATTGAAATGCAGAAGAAACCGCCCCAGCAAAACAGAAAAATAAGGATGTGCGCCTGGGAGCCAGGAAGACAGACAAGCCAGAAGGAGCTGCACCGAGATTTCTTGTCCCTCCACAACCTGAAAGGAGAAAACCCAGAAAAATATGCCTCCAGACCTTGACAGGTCAATAGGGCAGAACGGGTCCACATGGCTTCTTTGATTGCCAGAGCCAACACTACACATTTCACAGTACATTAGGTAGATTTTAAAACCTAATCTGGTCCCGTGAATGTTTTGTCACCGGTTTTTATCAAGGTACAGATTGCTTGACAAGAGAGGGATGGGGTAGGGGCATGAAAGGGACGTCTCACCATGTGTAAACGGCGTGACGTCCTGGGTCCCAGCCCTAGCACCATTCATTCTTCGTGGAGGTCCCATCACTTCTGTCCCCTATAGACCCTGCAAAGTCATTTGTGGGTATTTTTCAGTATCTCTTCCACCCAGATTCTCCAAACGCAGCCAAGAGTCTGGGTAAGAAAAGCACAGAGTCGTGGACATTGGACAAAAGTGCCCAACACATAGTAGGTGTTCAATAAATATTTGTGGAGAAATATTTTTTGAAAGAACCTTCCCTTTTGTTCAGTGTGAATCACCTGTTCCTGTGGTTTTAGTGCCTTCGCTGTGTTTTCTCCTCTATTTTCCAACATTTAATACTGGTATTACAGTTGTTTTTTTCATTTTGTTCACAAAATGAAATGTCGTCTTCTTCTTCCAATTAGGTCTGAAGCCATTGCAGGGCAGGGAGCTTTTGTTCCTGTCTGGCCCATAGTATCCATTTTGATGCTTTGCTCAATGCACATGTGTCGATTAGTGACTATGGAGGGCACCTGTCACCTGGTGGAACGGGCACTAGATTGGGAAATCATAAATCAGGTTTCTCTGCACTCTGACAGGCAACAGAGAGTGAGGAAACCATGATCTCTTTAAGCCTCAGTGTGATCATATGTAAAATATGGATAATTCATGTCCTACCTATATAATGGGATCAGAGGAATTGGATTTGTCAGGATCAAATACATTACTATATGCTAAAGTGTTTGAGCAGGGACTTCTTGAATTTAGCTGTGATGATATAGTACATACATGAGCATTTCTGAATTTGAGGCATTCCCATTCTAAGGAAGAATGGATCCTTGAAAACCTTCATGGAGTTGAGATGAGCTAATGTTGTTGTTGTTGTTGTTATTTTGCCTTAGTTGCAACTAGTCCAAAGCTAGAATGCCTTATCTTCTCTTCTGATGCAGTGTGGTAGTCAAGATTGCTGGTTTAGTAACAAACAGCTTTGGGAATAAGAAGCACTTTCATCCAAATAGGAATTTATGCTGAGCACAGAGAAAATGAAAGACTATCCCATCTGAGATGAGATGAACAAAACCAACAAGCTATGCAAATCCCATCAAACCCAGGTCTATAAAGCATGAGATTCCCTGGATGAAAGTTTGAAAAGGCTCGGGAGGAGAGCTTGGAGTCATTGCTAACATACAGTTTGATGGGGAGGGGGAGTTTCCCCATGATTGTTAGGATGGCCTGGTCCTAGACCTTTTCACTCTGTCTTTATTTCCCTCGTCTGCCTGTTGTACTAGCAGATTCCCAAGCCATCCCTGAGCACCCATCCACCACAGGCCAACTGGTCAACCACCACAGTTGGGGACATTATTTCCTTTTATTCTGTTCAACACTGAGCATACCATGACCTCCACTATAATTTAGTCTCTCCACAGCAAATGCTTCTCTACTTAGCATGGATCTTTGAAGTTATCCAAACAATATAATAATCTTGATGAATTATCTTAACAGTTTTCGAAGACATTTTCTCACTTTATGCCTTAGCTGCGTTCCTGGAAGCAGCAGGGTAGTACCCTCAAATAAAAAAAAAAATCTAGAGAATATGACTAATTGGTTAATCAGCTTGATGAATCTTGATGAGATTAGGGCCAGCTAATAAGTATTTTCAAATGCTTCCTAAGCAATTATAATTGTAGCTACAGTTTAGAAATAGTTTGTTAGGTGAATAGAAGTTCTTGAGCCATATTTTCAATATACACTGGTGTTTAAAGAAATCATGCAATGACCCTTTTGTTCCCACCATCCTAATTTTGCATTTGGAAGTCTGACTATATATATAACAGTGTGTGTGTGTATATAAACAATATACAAATGACACAATTCTATAGACTTTATCACACAAGAGAGCTCCTTTAGTATACAGAGAAGGTATCCTATTCCTGTGTGTGCATTGTTTCCATATATACCCTCAAATGACCTATAATCTTGCAGAAGTTATCACATAATATGTATTTATATTTACATTTAGTAAAATGTATATATCTATATTAAAATTTAGTAAAATGTAACTATAGATACATATGTAGATGAGAAACATCTACAAATTCTCTGAATTTCAAAAAGCCTTATTTTTCCATCATAGTAATTTGGGTGGCTTTTTTTTTTTTTTTTTTTTTTACTTTTTATTATGGACTTTTAAAAACATACACAGAAATAGAAAGATCTACTCAGTGCCTACTTACTAAACATCCAACTTCAACAATTATCAATGTTTCGTCCATCTGGTGTCTTGTCTTGTCTTCATCCTTTACCTTCTAAGCCCCCATCCCTGTTTGAGACTATCCTAACCTTATAATTCTTGTCCTTCCTATTAATCTTAATAATTATTTAACATTACCTTGCCAACAACCCTCCCTTATCCCTGACTGAAGAGGCAGGTTGTAATTCCGTCTCTGGTTTGCAAGGTTTCCTGCTAAACCTAAAACCCTTAAGCTATGTTCTTGCAGACTGGGACATTAGCAAGATCTCTCGATTGAATTACAGAATTGCATTCCACCAAGGATTCAGTTTTGCAGAGTACTTAACATTGAACTACATGAGGAGGCACAGGAGTAATGGGTCTTTTCAGTAATATCATCTTTTTTTCCTTCCATAAATCAAAGGCGGTATTATAAGACCTTCCATTTTGTGGCATGAATGGAGTTAAAAGTATACAGGGGTTGGAAATAGCCCCCAAATTAAAGCCCTTCTACCATCTCCTGAAGGTTTATTCTCTTCCCTATAGTTGTTAATATGAATCATTGAAGTATCTGAGATCTTTTCCATGATTTGAAAATTTTTTTGGGTACAGATTCGACAGTTTTCATTGACCTACAAGCTAAAACAATAAATTACTTGACTCATTTCTGCCTTCTGCCAGTGACCTATTTTGGGGGTTCTCCCGGTGCAGAAGGGTGCTTTGCCTTCCAGCCTAGAGGATCAGCATTTCTGGCTGGCTGCGGGCTTGGAGGCAGCCTGCACCCACTTCTGGGTTGACTCTGACAGTACGATAAAGAGAACATTGAGGAGAATCTCCCATTCTCAGGAGGATCCATGGGCAAAGCAGAGAGGAAACCCCAAATGGGATCCTGCTGGGAGCCCAGACCAGGAAGATGTGTTTGCTCCAGTCCAGATTCAAGGACTTCCGTAATTTTATCACAGCGGTTCAGAATCTTAGTTTCAACCCTCTGGTGTCTCCTGTTACTTCAAGGTGTATGTGAATTTTCTGGAAAATTTCTCAAAACAATACTTAATTTCATGTCACTTTTATTAAAAAAAAAAAAAAAAAAAAACAACTCTTATAATGTTGTCTGCCAATCTGGGAGCGGAGGGAGGGAAAGAGAGAAAGCTATGGAAATTTGGAAACCAAAATTTTACAAATCCTTTTTTTTTGAAGGGTAAGGGGTGGAACTGTTTTCTCTGTCCTGACTCTGGTAGTGTCGACACAAACCTATATGTGAGTTAAAATTCATAGACCTGTACACCAAAGGAAAAAAGTCAATGTTGTTGTGTTACAGTTTTAAAAATAAGATAAATCGTTAATCAGGGAGAAAAATAAACCTTCTAGTTCTTTTCAAGATTGAAAGTACAGAGAAGCCAGTGAATGAATTGAAAATTCTGGAAAGGAAAGGGAAATAGCACCCTGGGATCGTCAATTGTTTCAGAAGTTGTTTACATTTTTTTTTTAAGTTTTAAAAAACTATAGTTATTATGCAAATGATATTGTAACAACCATGACAAAAATGAGATTTTCAAAAGGTACCAAGAATCGGTTTGCATAAAAAAAAAAATCTTAAAGGATTTCATTAAGCTCTCTTCTCTTTTCCATTTACAGGACCAAGGCTACCCAGCTGGAAGCTTCCTGGTGAGAAGGTTCTCACTACTGCCAGTGAAGTCTGAGGACAACTTCTCCAGACCTGCAGCATCCGAAGCTACCTTTTGGCAAGACGACCCTTGGTGAATCCTATTCATGTGGAAGTTTGCCACTGGTGAGAGGCTTCTGGTTGCCATGGAGATTGCTGCAGAGGCCTCAAGAAAATCCTTCCTCTAAGGGTGACCACCGGCACACACACACCTCCCCTGCAGTGGGGAGGCTGGGTGCATTCCCCAGAATTCCTTCCAGCAACACGGGACCAGAGTACATCAGAGTTGCCCAAAGAAGCTTATCTTAATTCCATTTTAAATATCCCAGGCACTGTTGGAGGATTACTTCGCCCTAAGCTATTTATGTTTATCCCAAAACATCTGCTTTGTCGCTTAAATTAAAAAAAAAAATTATTTGACTCTAGTTGACACCCAATGTTATCTTAGTTTCAGGTAGACACGGTGATTCGACTTGTCTATACATTATGCTACACTCCCCCCAAGTGTAGCTGCCTTCTGTCCCCCGCAATGCTATCATACCATTGACTACATTCCCTGTGCTGTGGCTTCTATTTATTCCATAACTGGAAGCCTGTGTCTCCCACAGCCCCTTCATCTATATTCCCCATGCCCACCCCCACACCTCCACTCCCTGGACCCCTATCCCCTCAAGCAAACATTGGTTTGTTATAATCATCCTCTTAGCCAACTTGAGGGGGGCAGGCTGAGGTAATGGGGAGTGGGTAGACTCTGGGAGAAATGTGGGATTTAACCACAAGTTATGGAAAGGTGCTCGTTAGCAATGATAGGTGTCTGGCGCAGAAGGAGTCCCCTTGCCTCACACTGCTTGGTGGGGACAGAATGGTTCCATGTGTGACCTCTGTGTTCATACACACGTTTATGGGAGGCTCGGCTGTAAATGCTTTGTCCTGCGCATGTTTTCCGACTGATGTCCAGACAAGAATTTCTAGAGGTTCTGAGTATGGGTGCAGAGAGGCTCCAGAACTTGCCGTCAGTGGGTGATTTCCCCTGGAAGAGCTATAAGACCAGGTGGCCTGTCCCTCTGGGTGACATGACTGAGTCCATATGCCTTTAACTTTCAGCAGAGAAAAAAATTCCTGGTGAAAATAATGAGTTAGCACCGAGATTGCTTCCATCATATATTTTTCTTTTTAATTAATATTTCATGACCAGTTAACCAGCAGTCTGTTATCCTTCTAATAAAGAAAAAGGTATTATAACCAATAAAATATATTTATTGCCCTCATTTAAAAGTCTTAATTAAGGACCTATCTCTCATGAAAATCTTCTTTAAAATACCGTCAGAAGTGCACAATGAAGAGAGAAAGGAGCCTTTGTATGTTAAAAAAGAAAAGAAACATACCTTCTTATGGTTAATCCATTAAATGTGTTTCTTGGACACATTTGTAAATCCAGTTTATTATGGAAGAGGTAGAAATACTCCCATAAGTAAAAATACGGATCTGTTGTTTGCTCAGTGTAGATTTTGACTATAACATGTGTACGTATAGACTCATTCTTACATGTGAGGAATTCACTTTTTTTTTTTTGCTTTTGTAAACTAAATATAAAACTAAATATAACTAAATATAACTAAATATAAAGATATAATGCAGCTCTAAGTTATGGGAGTAATTTAGGAACATGTGAGAAGAAAAGGGGGTTAATGCCTTCAGAATCAACTAAAATGGGCATAACCCATATATCTAAAGCCATGGGTCTTTCTTGTCGGATGCTTAAATTGGGGGTTCCAGGAGTTGGCTTGTGTTAAGCAAATATGCACCACTGAAAATTCTGTGCAAGACAGCTGGAGCAAGAGCCTAACAAATCCATTCTCAGGTGGCCAGAGTAAGTAAACAAATTGTAAACCAAAGCATTTCTTCATCCTTGGTATATGTAGGGCTCCTGATTGCACTCATCAGAGAAGCAGAAGCTGGGAGGCCGTCTTCACACTCTTGTCTTCGTTAGGGCTGGTTATTGTACGATGAGTTTTTCTAAGCTTCTGTTTTTCTCAATTACTTTGCAATGCTTTCTTATGGTTTGTAATTAGATTCAAATATCGTTAAAATCGTAGTTTTGTAAGTGAAATGGAAAATGGAGCTTTAGAAGTGTTCTACTTCTTTTAATTTTTCTTTTGAAGAAAAGAAGGTAGAAAGACTTTAAATAATTTGCTCAAGGAGACACAGCTGGTTAGTGGCATCTCATTCTATCGTGATCATTTTAGAACTGAAGGAAGCAAAATTCCCATTTGTGCAGCCTGTTTGGTCAGTGGCCATTAAAAGTGCTGGGTATAGTGCTATTTAACTTACTGCTTCCTAGTGCTTAGTCGACTGAGGTAAATCCAAATTGTATTTGATCTACCACAGTAAGAAAAAGGGGGGGGGGCGCATCTTTTTCAGCAAATTAAAGTGAAAGACGCAGTTACTTTTAGGCAGGAAAGACTATTTCAAAGGCATTATGATGATCTATGAATCCGAATTAGTATCAATGGGGGATTCTCTTGAATTACTTTAAAAGTTGGGACGATCTCGATTAATTGTTTTGGCAATAAAGTCATTTAAAAAATGTTGGAGAAATCTACTGAAATCCTTACAGTGTTCATTATTCTAACGAGATGGAATCTATTTCTTTTACTTGATCATACTCACTCTTACGATTAGTGCTTATAAATCTAGTCATAGGCTTTGCAATTATGAAGAGCAAGTTCAGAGTATTAACTACCAGCGATCCTTGCGCGAGCCTCCTGAAAAGTAAAATTATTTCTCCAGTTGCTGTTTCTGGCTAGAGTCATCAGTGGACTTATTTCTATTGGTATTTCTGCTCATCAGTGTGTTTATGTCCTATTGTCTCCAAGCTTAATGGGAAAGCAAAGCAAAGATTCATATTTTTATGATGCTAGGTTGGTTTTGGTGGGTATTTAGGTTAGAAAACAGCAAACAAAAACTAAAGCGTTCTTCTAATGGTATTTTCTTTCTGCCGTTGAATGGTGGAAAGAAAGAAGGCACTAGTGTGTCACCTGCTGGTTGAATATGGATTGGCATGATAGACTCCCATGTAGAGTTTTTTTTTTTTTTTTTTGACTTCCATTTTACCTTACTCAAAGCATACCAGCATTTCCTTAACTACTAATTCTTCCCTCCTCAGGCACGTTTATTTATTTATTTATTTATTTGCTCTAAAGAGTACTTATAAAATACTATTATTCTGTTTAAAGAAATAAGTTTTAAAATTAAAATAAGTAATTGCCTCGACTGTGCTTTTCAAATTATGCCTACCTATGGCCATTTGCCATTTGAGTTCTACCGATAAAGGTATTTAATTAAATTAAATTAAATTTAGAGATCACTAAGGACTGTATATAAATATTATGCCATCCCCAGCTACATAATGATAAGGAATCGTATATTAAGATATTAGTAATTATTTCATCTCTGTGGATTACCAGTTCACTTTTCAAATAAGCATTGATTTCTGTTGCTTGATGTGTTACCAGATGCTCAATACTCAACCTTTTCAGTGTACATCTTGTCTGTTTGGTAGAGTATAGTCAACAATAATCACAAAATCTTACTCCCCGTAGTTAACCTTACCTTTCTTGATTCTGATACACTTTTATATTCTAGACTATGGTTATGGGCATTACATGTATATAGCTGATCCATTACACAACTCAAGCTCCCCAGATCTATTTGAGTTAGGTATTGGATTTTAAGATTTTATCCTACTTTGTATTATGTTTTGTATATCTGAAACCCTGGGTCAAGTTTCATTAGATGAGTGTTCAGGGAAATTCTAATCAGGATCGCTGAAGAAAAATTTCAGAGATGGTAATTTACTTACTATCATAGGCCTGGATAGATCTTTCGGTCTTTTGTCTTTTTTCAAAGACAGCCTTTAAAGTCAGAGCCCAAAGAATTTTAGACAGCGTAGCTAAATCAGCCTCATGATGGAGTGTTCTAAGGTTCGCCTTATGAAACTGAACTTGAAATTACATATTTTCTTACTGCTGAGAAAATACAAATTTTGTTCCATTCAGAACTTTTAGACATTTTTTCTGAAGGCTAAATTTTATCTCTTTTTTTTTCCCCCCACACTGTATCTTTGTACAAGCCTTTGGCTAAAAACAATAACACTCTTATTTAACCTGTTCTAACACTTATGATCCTTCAAGTTACAGAGACTTTTAAATAGGTTATAATTCAAGAAGTTACAGCATGCATTTACATTCTATTTCAGTAGAAGATGAAGCAAGAAGACATTGGTAGGTAAAGAGAAAACTGCATTAATCTGATTGCTTAAAAATATTGTGAATAATGATTCTCTTTTGTAGCAGAACATGAAAGAGATAATATGATTCACTGCTGATTTTGCAACTTCGATGTCCTTTATTCTGAGGTCACTCGATCATCTTCAGTCAAAGAGACAATATCTTGTGAATCTGTCTCCATTTCTAACATAATGGCATTAGTGAAATGTCATATCAAGGGCACAATGTCACATTATATCATAATAAGTCCTTCCTTTCATCATTTTTTTTTTTTTTTTTGTATACAGCCAGATGATGAAACACTGCTAGGAGTGGCACCCCCCAGTTTTTGGTTCAATCTTTGAAGGAAATGTTGCAATCCATTCAAGGATATAGAAGTCACTGCCCAAAGTCCTTACTGATGAGAGAACATTCTTCACTGGGTGGTAGGTCATAGTCACAGAAGTCCTCCATTTTTTTCTTGACTTTTCAGGAAATAGTAGTAGGCAGCATGGTGGAGAAGAAAGAACATTTAGCTTGGAGCCCTGCTCTTCCAGAAGAGTTTTATTTCTTCTTAAATTTTTATTTATTTATTTATTTTTAGATTTTTAAGAATTTAATTGAGAAAGAGAGATAGAGACCATGAGCAGGGGGAGGGGCAGAGGGAGAAGCAGACTCCCCGCTGAGCAGAGAGCCCTATGCAGGACTCTCTTCTGGGCCTCCAGGATCGTGACCTGAGCTTAAGGCAGATGCTTAACCAGCTGAGCCACCCAGGTGCCCAGAAGAGCTTTACTTCTGACAGGATTTCCTATATATTGATCGAGTTCTGCAAGTAACTACCTGTAAGACATTGAACAAATCATTCGACATATCTGGGCCTCATATGGAGCATAAAGTAACTTGGGACATAAAGTAATTGAACAGTAATTACCAGTACCAGATTCTGTGGCCTACCCATGGCTCAGACTTTTGCAGGTGGTGAGTCATCTCGAACACAATGCATTCATGGGCCCCTCACTCTGTCCTCCTCTTCACCAGGCTGATGGGGTCTGATGGCATGAGGCTACTGAAGGGCACACAGGTACAGGATGAAGGCTTAGATAGGGGGAAACAGAAGGTAGCAGCCTTCTGTATTTATCTTTCTTGGTAAGTAAAGCAAACAACAGCCTTTGGAGGGAATCAAAAATCAAGTGGATTCCTGACCCCCAAGGACAGTGCCTAAACACAAAGTCAAGGGCAGTTCCCTGCTTGCTAATGGGTAGCAAGAAGGGTCCATGCAGACAACAAAAAAGAGCGAGAAGAGCACGTAGGTGAGTTTTGAAATATTTCCCGTCAAATCAGGTGAAGAAGAGCTTCCCTTGCGCTGAGCGGGGAGGACACGGTGATGTCCTGTCAGAACACCAGAACTGTCTTGAGAAACCGAAGTAGATTACTGTACTTAAAACTGTGTTACAGGCCGTGTGTAGTTCTCATTAAGATATAGTATGGGTTGGATAGTGTCTCCCTGAATGAACACGGTGAAGTCTTTATGCCCACAATTTCAGAATGTGACCTTGTTTGGAGACAGGGTCAGTACAGATAGGATTAAAAAGTTAAGATGAGATGGTTAGAGTGGGCTTGGTCCGACACCACTGGTGTCCTTATAGAGAGGGAAAATTTGGGTACAGACGTGCATGGAGGAAAAACACCACAGGAACATGAAGGCAGAAACTGGGATGCTGTATCTATAAGCCAAGAAATGCCAAAGATTACCAGAAAACCCCCAGAATCCAGGGGAGAAGCCTGGAACAGAGCCCAAAAAAGAAGCCAGCCCTGCCAACACCCCGGGCTCAGACTTCCAGCTTCCAGAAATGGGAGACAAAAATATCTGTCGCTTAAAGCTGCCCAGCCTGTGGTACTTTGTTATGGCAGCCTAATACATCCCAATAGGATTTCAGAGGATTAGCCCTTTTCATTACTTCTTCTTGGGGGCTTGAAGAGGGCTTGTCTGATAATATAGAGAAGATGTTCAGTTCAAAGTCAATTTCGGACAAAAGCAACTATTCTTTTTAGGATATCTCCATATTGCATGAGACACTCTGACCCTAAAAAGTTACTCCTTGTTCTTTGAAAGGCAAGTTTGCGCGGTTGCCCTCGTTTTCATTTGCTAAATCCAATGAGCCTTTCTGGAGTACCTTTGTCAAGGTCAAGTTCATTCCCTTGAACTGAGCGGATTCTCCTGGTGGCTTGCAGAGGAGGCTGGAGAAGTGCGCATGCTTTCAGGCTTCTGTCTCGATGCGGTTTATTTCTGACTACATTTACATATGTTAGATCCCGTCTGCAACTAACTAGCTGTAAGCCATTGCACAAATCAATTGCTGTGTCTGAGCCTCAGTCTTCTCATTTGCTAGATGAGGGAGCGGAACTATATGCTTTGAAAGGTCCCTTCCAGCTCCAAGTTGCCTGTCATTCTAGGAAATGCTTCTTAAAGGCGTCTTTAAAAAAGTCTTGCTTATCAAAGCATTAGGAAGCGCTTAGCTACTTTTATGGTTTGGATAAAAAATAGACTAGCTTCTTGGGAAGCTTTATTACCTCCACTTCTCAGCAAAGGCTGAAGTTTAATATCATTATGGTACCCCTTAATGAGGATTCCCTAATTTAGGAGGGCGTTCATGATAATGATCACTTAAAAAGATCACTGGTTTGAGAAATGGTTCAAGTCCTAATGGGTGCTGGAATGAAGGCTGAGTGATTACTTCTTTGCTGGGCTGGGAGGGTTGATATTTGTTCTGCTAATTGTACTTAATATACTGTGAAGTTTTTTCAGGGCTCCTGTTGCTCTGAGCGATGGTGCTACACTGTGCAAGGCGTTGAGCTTGGAGCCTTTATTCGTGGACTATCACACGAGCCTTAATAGTGAAGGTATCCAGGATTTATTTTAGGTAACTTATTAGAGGGAGTGCCCTGGGGTTGGCCCAGGGGTTTTGCACCTTTCTTCCACATGGATTCTTAGACACGTAAATAATTTCGCTTCCCAGTTTATAAAAGCCCAGGAGTTGCTAAGATTGCCAGTGGTTCTGACCAAAGGTCACTATTCCTCAAAGCTGGTTCTAGAGTTTTCTTCATGAGACCCAATGGGCATTTCATACTGGGACTTTTTGGGAAGTTGGGATGAAGGGAATGTGAAGGTCAAGAACAAAGGGAAGGGAAAGAAAATAGTCCTGATGAAAAGCTACAAGGGCCCCTTCGCTTTTACGGGGAGCTTGGCAGAGCACCCGCTTCCCAACAGCACCTTGCGCTGGGGCTCAGGGAAGAAGCCTGGCCTTGGTCTCCTTTGTGAGGGTTCCAGAGGGATTGTTGACGTGACTGATAGCAAGCTCACATCTTGAATCATTCACAAACCCAATAAACCCTAATCCTTAAGATAAAGAGTTCTAGAAGATTCTGCATATCCCCAGTGAGTCAGTTTGTCCCGTCTGATGTCTGATTTTATAAAAAAGTGTTAATTGACCCAAAATGGGGACTGTGGGCCCACTCTGCTCATTACCTAACACCAGTCCCCCCTTTCTTTCTTGCTAATGGAATCCTGATTTCTTGTGGGCTTCAATGTGTCTACTTCCTGGGGATGGATCGTGATGGTCCAAGCAATTAGAATCATCTTGCCCTCCTACTTCCAGGTTTCTGTGGCAGCTGGCAGGTGCCATGTGTCCTGATTCTGGTCAATGAGACAAGAAGGGGGCTCCTGAAGAAAGCAGACATCAGTGGCAGATGCCAGCCCTTCCTGTTTTGCCTCCCCTACGTGTCACTGCCTCTAACTGGAATCTGATGAAGCCACATGAGGTGTGAAGACAGCGGGGTGACAGGGAGGAAGGATTAAAGGAGTCTGTGTCTTTCACTTTGCTGGCCCACAAAGTACTCCAAACCTCAGACCCCTGAACATTTGGCTATATCAGGTCCCCTCCATTCTTGACTTTGGGATGCGTCATTAAGAGGAATTATTTTAAATACTCCTGCAGTTAATCCCATTATTGAAGCAGAAAAGGGCTGACTTGCATCCAGAGAGAAGGTGAGATTACCTGGGAAAATAGCACCCCCGGAAATGAACGATTATCTGGTGTTTTCGGCTTCCTTGACTAAAAGTGTTTCTTGGGAGTCATGCAGCTCTGTTTCCTGCAGACTTTTTCTTCTACTTATGTTCTACACACAACATGGGAGTACATAAAGAATCGTGTGCAGTAAACTCCATTAGATATAATTATAAATAATGGGAGTGGTTCTTTTTTTTTTTTTCTTATTTATTTGACATAGAGAGAGATCACAAGCAGACAGAGAAAGGGGGAAGCAGGCTCCCCGCCGAGCAGAGAGGCCGATGCGGGGCTCGATCCCAGGACCCCGAGATCATGACCTGAGCTGAAGGCAGAGTCTTAACCCACTGAGCTACCCAGGTGCCCTGGGGCTGGTTCTTTATGATGCATTCTATTCACGGTGACAGTTGCTGGCTTTGGTCAGTAAGGCTCCCATCACCTTCAGTGAGCTAAGGAAAACTACACCGCAAATTGATGGCGGGTTTTATAATTTGGGTAGTTCTCTCCAAAGATGGTATGAGGATTGAGAAGCAAGATAATTCATGCAACAGGACCTAGGAAGTCATCCTGATCCGAAGACCAGGTGTCTGGTGATTCCACTAAGATTTATTGCCCTGTGTGTCAGCCGGGCCAGGCTGAGCATTCCTGAGTAATTAGGAGTCACTTCACTGGCAGGTGGGTACTGACCTCATCTTGCAAAGCTCTCCAAAGCATGTGAGCCAGAATCCACCCCTTTATCTCGCATACCTTTGCAACAATATCCTGGCAGATACTTTATGACTTGCTGCCCTTGACATAAAGCTTGCATGACCTGCATTTCATTGCCCTGAGCCCCGGGCTACTGGGGAAAAATGGTAAGTGTTCAAAGTTTAAGCTAAATAATATGCTTTTAATAAGATCGTGTGCGTTGCAGATCAAAAGCATCACCAAAAGGTAAAAAGTTCAAAAAGGCCCTTACAATTGCGGTGAATTTGACCAAAGCAGTTCTCACGATCTTTCTGATAGAATTAAAAAAAAAAAAAAGTTTTTAAATTTCTGATCCCCAATGTCACACTTCGGTGGGTTTCCCTCTTACCCTCCATCACATAGACACGGGAGCGATTTCGTGATTTCGTGGTAGTGGAATTATTAGCAGGGAAATAGCAATGCTTTGCAATCTGGGAAGTTGAAATCCGCTGGGTCTGGAAGCAAGTGGGATGGTATCTGGGTGGTCTGGCCATCTGGGGGATACCATCTCTTCAAAACATGAGGAAAAGCACACAAGCACATAATTTAAGAGAATTTAAGTTTTGTTTAAGCCCCATCCACTTCATGAGAATCTCCCAGAAATCCTCTCCATTAGAATCAAGAGAAGGGAGGGAGAAAGAAATGAACAATTTGCCGAGTCCCTATTAATATAAATAAGAAGGACGTGTTGGGGTTTTTTGAGGCTTTATGTCATTTAATCTTGAAGGATCCTTGTGAGGTGGTCGTTAGGAATAATCTGTTCCTCCACCGAATTTTGTTTTTCAACCACACCCATAGCATTTACTGTAATCATCCTTGCACGAAATTTTGTTAATAACAGTCTTGACCTTGAGGGAGACCTTGTGCAGTGAGAGAGTGGCCATGGGGCCACTTCCTGCTGCCATTTCCAGCCAACCGAGGGCTGGCCCCAGAGCCAAGTTCCCTGTGTGCATTGCCTCTTTTAGTTTTATAAAAACTCTGGGAGTTTGGCTTTGTGCTGCTTTTGTCTGGGAGCCTGGATAACCTGCTTCAACTCATCCTGCCAGGCTGCAGCAGAGCTGCACTCTGAGCTCGGGGCCGAGAGTGTGAAAGCGCACATTTCTCTGTTAGGCGCTCAGCCTCCAGTTTTCGTGTTGTCTTCAGCACCTAGTGTTTCAGCCTTTGATCTGCTGGATGCTTGCCCTGCAAGTCATCCATTCTCCAACCAGGTAGTTCTGTCTGCTGGGCTCTGACTGCAGTATTGCAAACCACTTAAGTGCATTTGGCTGGCCCTTTGCCAACATTCTCCCAAGGACCAGCAGTATGGGCATCACCTGGGAACTCTCTAGGGAAACACGTTCTCTGGGCCTTCCCTGGATGTTGGCAGTCTGGGCTGGGACTCAGCAACTCGGTTTTAATCAAGCTTTCTAGGTGATCTGCAGGCATGCTGAAGTTCAGAGAGCACTGTCTTTTATTTTTTTTAATTATTTTTTATGATTTTATTTATCTGAGAGAGAGAGAGAGAGTACAAGCACGGTGGGTGGGAGGGAGGGAGAGGCAGACTTCCTGATGTGCGGGGAGCCAGATGCCTGACTCCATCCCAGGACCTGAGATCATGACCTGAGCTGAACACAGACGATTAATCGACTAAGCCATCCAGGCACCCCATCAGAGGGCACTGTCTTCACTGGTTTCTACAACTAGCATACATTATTTAATTTATCCTTTAGTAAACCTGCTAGTGACTTCTTTGTTTTCAAAGATTTTATTTATTTATTTGACAGAGAGATAGAGAGAGCACAGGTAGGCAGAGGGGCAGGCAGCAGGAGAGGGAGAAGCAGGCTCTCCACTGAGCAGAGAGCCCAACGCTGGGCTCAATTCCAGGACATTGGATCATGACCTGAGCCAAAGGCAGACGCTTAATGGACTGAGCCACCCAGGTGCCCCAAACTTGCCAGTGATTTCTGAAACACACCTAGCCTTGTGTCCTATAGGATTTAACTGCACACATAGAGGAAGGCATTGAACCCTCTTTGTGCTTCTGTCCAGGCACCTGCAACATTTTATGTGAGGGCTTGGCTGACCTGACTGTTAACTCTCATGAATGTTTTGAAGGGCTTGGTCTTGTTCATCTTCATGGCCCTTGTGCCTAGCACTCTGGAAACTATTGAACAAACTAAGTGAATTTATAAGTCATATGTCATTTTTTTGTGGCAAAAGGTAAACTCTATTAATCAGTCTGACAAGTTTACAAGGATGACTCCAATTCCTTTTTCTAAGTTTTTTGATGATAGGTTTTCCCCAATTAAAAAAAAAATAGCCAGGAATTGGGGGCGATAATTACATGAGTAAAGCCCCTTGTTAGAAGTCATCAACGGACATAACCTTTGCTCTAGTTAAAGAACCCACATGAAGGTGTGTGCTGATTACCCAGGCGGACAACACTTTTTAAGGAGGCCATTGTCCATTGGTTGGCAAAGTGGCTTTTTTTTTTTTTTTTTTTTTTTTTAATAAGAAGGAGTAACATGGGTATATTCCCTCCTATCTCATTCCTGAAAGTTTGACCGGGGGCTCCAAATTAAAAATTTTTTCATTAACAGGTGCGTTATCTTTCCTTCTTTCTTTTGTTCTCACAGCATCCGGGATTAGGCATTGCTTCTCAAGTAGACAGGGCAGGGGATGGACAAGGGGCAAATTTAAGGCTGCCAAAGATTCCATTTTATGGATTAAATGCTGAAGCTTGTAAAGATTCAATAATGTATCAATAGTTCCACTGGTGAGATGGGTTGAACTCAGATGTGCTTTTCATCTTTTCCTGTAACACTGACTTCCTAAGAGAAGGATTCCCAAGGGCCTGAACCTCAGGGCCAAATGAAGAGCCTTTTTTTTTTTTTTTAAATTAACATATAATGTATTAGTTGCCCTAGGGGTACAGGTCTGTGAATCGCCAGGTTTACACACTTCATAGCACTCACCATAGCCCATACCCTACCCAATGTCCAAAACTCAGCCACCTTATCCCTACCCAACCCCCACCCCCACCGCAATCCTTAATTCTTTTTTTTTTTTTTTAGTATACATTTCGAAGTACAACCAGCACCCTACTAAGTTAGAGTCTTGAGGGTAAATTCAAGGGAATTTGTATTTTAAAACACATTTGGGTATTTATTTATTAAATTTTGATGCTCCGATGTGTTTGAGAAATGTGGAAATGGGCAGGCCTCATGCACTCATAAGGATCTGAACCTGCCTCAGGCAACAAGTGGGCATCTTTCACTAATTTGGTAGTTCTCAGAGTGACCCCCGTGAGGCAGCCTCAGCATCACTCGGGAACTTGCGAAAGATGCCTGTGCCCAGGGTTCCATCCATGACTCCCTGATGAGGATCTCAGTTAGCCCCAAGAAACCTGTTTTGCAATAGTTTCCCCAGTGATTTTGATAGTTGCCAGAATTTCAGAAACACTAATCTCATTGATTACTGTAAAAATACACATATTCCAGAGAGGGATGGATCTGTAAGTGTTTATCAGTTTCTTGTAGCTTAGTGAAGTGAAGATTTTAAATGCACACACACTGCCCTTGGAGATGGGAAGGCAGCAGGAGGGAGGGCTAGAGAGAGGTGTGGGAATCTGTGAGGTTAGGAAGGGGGGCAGGTCAACCTAGAACAATCTCTAAGACTTCCCAATTTTGCCTCAGGCCAGCCCTGCCTCTGTTAGTTCTTGCCTTTCTTCTAAGAAGTAAATGTCAAAAGTAGTTTTCTTTGAAGGCGACATAGGTATTTAACACCTCAAACAGCTAGAATCCTACCAGACAGTTTTATGATGTGATAATTTACCTCCTACAAGTAAGCACACTTTGCCAGGTAGAATTTAACTAGCAAAATTTGGGTTTCAGAAAGGAATTCTGCTGAGGCAATTTCTCTTACTTTTTGAAGGCAAATCTGATTGACTTACTTTTAATTGGAAAATTAAGTTCCTTTGGGCTCATTGCATCACTGAAAAGATGAGCCAATTATCGGTAGATGAACCAGTGTGACCAGGATCCTGTGGTTTCGGCATGAAATGAAGCCCTCCAATCTTAATTTTGCACAGTATAAAATGAACGTGTTAATTCTTTCTGCTTTTAAAAATGTATTTAGGTAAACTGTTCCTTACCCTTCATCTAAATATAGTCAAGCGATAGTCATTGTGTGAGAATCAGGTGTTGGCACTGTATTAGATCCTGGGGATACAGTGAATGAAAAAGAGAAGATCTTGATGCCCCAGTAGCTTCTAGTCTAGTGAGAGGCTTGTAGTCATTATTAACCTGTGTGTGCTCTATTCTCCATCAGACATCTTTTTTTTTTAAAGATTTAATTATTTATTTATTTGACAGCGATCACAAGCAGGCAGAGAGGCAGGCAGAGAGACAGAGGGGGAAGCAGGCTCCCTGCTGAGCAGAGAGCCGGATGCGGGGCTTGATCCCAAGACCCTGGGATCATGACCTGTGCGGAAGGCAGAGGCTTTAACCCACTGAGCCACTGAGGCGCCTCTCCATCAGACATCTTGATGGACCAAGCTACGCCTGGATAGTAGTTACATAGTTGCCTATACAGACTTACTTATAATCAAGCGCGTGTGTCAAGTCAAGCATGTATGTCAAGAGAATAACTATCCCTTTGGGCATATCAAATAAAGGGAATTTAACATAGGAGTTTGGCTACAGGAGGCCTAGGAGAATCAAGGAGAAGGACCAGTCAGTGGGGGCACTCAGAGGTTACCAACAGGAGGAAGGGCTGGAGGGACTTGGGGAAAGGTGGTGTTATCAGACTCCAGAAGCTGGCTCTTTTGGTTGGTTCTAGAACCATAGTGGAGAGCTCCTGGTTGGAGCTGGGATCCTGGACAGATGCAGCTGCTTCTAGAGATGCCTGTGGAAGTAGAGCAAGAAGGAAGGAAATCCTTGGTAACCCTCTTGGGTATCATGTTGGAAAGTAGGCTTTAACTCCATTGAGTGGAAGGTGCTGGGACAAGGACAGCAGATGTAGGGACACTGTGAAGGAGTTATCATAGTAATCCAAATGTTAGATGTGGCTTTAAGTAAGAGTTGGAGGAAGTAGCCCCTTTTAAGAATAATTCAAAGAAAAGTCACATATGTCTTCCCTAATCCTTTTAGAATTTTATTTTTTAACATTTGCTCTTTATTATGGAAAGACCCTTTGGCTGTGGGTGGCTCTCTAGAAGCCTCAGTTCTCTTTGGGTCTCTTCAAGGGTCTCCTTATAAGGCCATCTTCAGGTCCATGGTCTGCCCTCTGGTGCTGCTCCTGAGTCTGGTGGGAGCCTCTAGCTTTGATGAGATGAGAGCAGGCCCCCTTATGTTTATGATATCTTCTTGTCATTCGACTCTTCAGAAATATCATTAGCTCCCTTTCCGGGCTGCACACCTACCTCTTTCTGTGGTTCTTGGAGTCGGGTTGACAAATGCCAACCATGTTTGTTCCCTGGGCTCTTTTGACTAGGTAATGATGAGCTGTCCTCCGGAGGTGTTGTCTGTGGTTCTTCTGAGAACTGTTCAGAATGGGTAGTCTCCACACTGGGAGTAGCGTCTAGAAGTAAGCTGCATTCTTCTGCCAGCATCTCCCCCTTGCCTTGCATTGAACAAACCTAAGGAGAGCCAAGAGGACAAGGGATTCTGGAAACAACCATCCCTGTTGTTTCCTGAACAGGAGAAAGTGAAGAATGGATTTGAGAACCAGTAATCCCACTGCGGCAAACTCAGCTGTTGTCTGAGTTTCTCATTAGCTGGATCAGAATAAGAAATTTTAGAGCAGGTCAGGATCACTCCCTGTTGAGTGTGGGGTGGGGGTGGACCATGGAGAGAGGCACCCCATGGCAGAGATGTGGAGGTCAGATCCATGGAAAGCTGTTTCGGAACCAAGATTATTGGATTCTCTACTAAGACTCTGTCTCAACACATTAAAAAACAAACAAACAAACAAACAAACAAACAAAAAAAAAAAAACCCCACCTCTTTCTTCTTACACCAGAGCTTGAAAAGTCTGCCTAGTCTACTCAGTGAAGATCAGTTTAACTCTGACTCCATATGGGTATCAGTGAGTCTACACTGGCCCCTTAGATACTCCAATAAGGAATGCTTAGCTCAAAGTAACACATTGCAAGCATCATGCAAAAGGAAACAGATTTTGGTCTACAGGCTCCTGTCTGCCAATGGAAAGAACTCTGTCCAGAGGTTTGACTTGTCACAGTTGCACCAGAACATTTCAGGTTGAGCATAAGGACATTAAATTTAGGACACGACTTCCTGAGTACCAGTTTACTTTTTTCCCCCCAACTTATTGTGAACCCATAATTTGTACAATACAATCTATTTTTAAAAGTTTATTCGACAAGGACCCACAAAGCGGCAGTTCAAATATTTTTTATCAGATTTACAAACGGCATAAAATCAGCTCTTTTGATGGTGCTGGAAGTTTCTAAACTCTTACTCCCCATTTTGTCCTTTTGTCCAAGCTAAGACGTTTCCAGACAGCGTCTGGACCTCTGTCCACACTTGTTCCGAATAGGCCAATTGAGGTTGTCCTTGATTGAGGGAAGTCACTCAGGAGAATGCTTGTTTTTCTCACTCCTGCCTCCTGACCTGTGAGTTTCTGGAAGCAACAATCAAGACGTAACAAAAAGCAGGGGCTGTGAATCAGAAAGGATCGGGTACAGAAAAGCCACCGAGGCCACCGAGAAAGAAGTGAGAGGATCTCCCCCACTGGGTTTGGCATCTGTCTGCCTTCTGACCCAGGGGAATGGGGCACCCACATTTTTTCCAACCACGTCATTTTATGTTCTTTCGAGGATGACAACTTGGAAAAGGCAGCAGACATGTCTAAAAATGACAGTTATCTTCAGGGAAAGGGAAATGGCAAATATTAGACCGAAAAAGTATGAAGTAAATATTTCACCCTGAAGGGCCAAAGAAATCATTAGAGTTATCTGACAGCCTCAGTCTCCAGACACGTGACCTGCCTGCTGGCTATCTCATTGCTATTTATATGAGTTAGGGCGTCTGTCTTGCGGCCACGGTGGAAATCAGGTGGGATCAACGGGAACTCAGACATGGCCCAGAGTGAAAGAAACCGGCAACTCCTGCTATCTGCCTTTAAATTCTAGATTCCAAATCATTCACCTTGAGTTTATAATTAGTTACTCTTCTCCCAACACACACACACGTGCGTGTGTGCACATGCTCGTGTTTTTATTCTTCCCTTCCCCAAAACATCACATTGAGCAAAATAAAACTTCAGGAGTTTATATATTTATTTTTTTAAAGATTTATTTATTTGACAGAGATCACAAGTAGGCAGAGAGGCAGGCAGAGAGAGAGGAGGAAGCAGGCTCCCTGCCGAGCAGAGAGCCTGATGCGGGGCTTGATTCCAGGACCCCAGGATCATGACCTGAGCCGAAGGCAGAGGCTTCAACCCACTGAGCCACCCAGGCGCCCCAGGAGTTTATTACCAGGCCTCTTCCACAAGGTATTACTCTGCTTACAGAATGGGTATTGAAATGAAGTAAAATGAAAAGAGGTGCTCTTTGCCCAGGTTAAGATTTTCAAATACATAAATTGCAGGATGGGAAGTTCATAATCTTTCTCTTGCTTTTTCTTGAAATTTGCTTACACCTACCACATTTCTCGTTAAAAAAGTTGCCATCTTGGAAATGTTATTAGTCGGCGTGTGGGTGGTTCATGGGTTAAAGCCTCTGCCTTCAGCTCAGGTCATGATCTCAGGGTCCTGGGATCAAGCCCCGCATCAGGGCTCTCTGGCAGACAGCCTGCTTCCTCCTCTCTCTCTCTGCCTTCTTCTCTGCCTACTTGTGATCTCTGTTCGTCAAATAAATAAATAAAATCTTAAAAAAAATGTTATTAGGGTCCGATCACTCAAGTTCAAACACATACCACTGGAACGTAGCTTTGGAGGCATTTACGTAGAGATGGAGCGTTTCTTTCCGGTGGAGAAATAGATTCTCTCTCATGGCCTTTATTAAAGTTTAAAGGAAGTGTTGACTTGGTGGGAGAGAAAAGGGGTGGGGAATGAGCTTTCTTGGAGCTGACCTTTAGGAGATGTGTGCCTGCAGTGCTGTCATTAAGCATGGTGGGATGCAGTCAGGTTGGTGAGAAAATGTTAAAAAATAAGCAGAAGCAGAACACCGCCCCCCGAATTCATCTCCCGGGATCGCTCTGTGGTTTGGACACGACTCTGGGTGTAACACACGTTTTGAAGGAGGGTTTGTTCACTGTTGTACCACCAGCTAAAATTCTGACCCCTATGTCAGTGTGCTTATCAAAGAGAAGCCAGACTCCATTCTCTTCCTATGGTTTCAGCCATAGGTTCTAATCACCAGAGCTGAAAAATCTGTTCCCACCATCTTCTGACAAGTTAAAGTTTCTCCATTTCAGCCCTTCAGCATGATTAAAAAAAAAAAAAATTCAAAACCTCCCACCCATTGAAATTCTTGCTACTGCCAAACGTCTGCTTCCCCTCTGAAGATCACATCATCTTCTTTTTGACTAGGTTGTGCATTTAAGACCTGAAAACTGTGACCTCTGTTGCCTAGCAACTGAGAAACTCAGGCCTCAGCCCTGGTGGGTAAGATGAAAAAAGGTCAATTAATGTGGCAGGCCTGTCCTTATCAATATGCTATAGTGGCTGCTATTTTTATTTCTTTATAGTAATATATCATAATAAGTTTTGTAGGTCTTTATACTGTGCTTCTCCCTTTTGAATAAAAGCATAACTAAGACTTGAGGGGATGTCTGATATAACAGAAAATGTAACCATAAAAAAAAAAAAAAACCAGAATAGAAATCATCTGACGCTGAGTACCCTGCCGGGCTGCCTGAGGCAGTTACACATTTCCATTGAGTTATTTTATGATCAGGCCAGTATGTTATTGAAATATTATCTCTTTAGCCTTTCTCATTCTGATAAGAAATGACAGGCTCTCAGAACAGTAATACATACAGAGTACAAAACAGGGAGCTGTGGACAAAATTCAGCTGGGGTGAAGAACACTGGCTTCGGAGAATTGCCATCGAAACTGATCATCTCGGGTTGTTTTTTCGAATCAGGCACAGAACGCACCCTAATGTCCGCTTGAATTGTGATGAGATTTTGGAGCCTCTGTCGATGATTACGTTTAGACAATTACCGAGAAGCATTAAAGAAAAAGTCCAGGCTGTTTTCAGCAACCTCATTGAAGATACAATTTCTTTAGTATGCAATGCTGTAATGTTTGAGACCCTCAGGTAACAGTGACACTCAGGCTTTTAGGGGTCCCTTATGCAAACAGCCCAAGGAGACGTAACTAAGGATATAAAATTTCAAGTTAGGGGCGCCTGGGTGGCTCAGTGGGTTAAAACCTCTGCCTTTGGTTCAGGTAATGATCCCAGGGTCCTGGGATGGAGCCCTGTGTTGGGCTCTCTGTTCAGCGGGGAGCCGGCTTCCTCCTCTCTCTCTGCCTGCCTCTCTGCCTGCTTATGATCTCTGTCTGTCAAATAAATAAATAAAATCTAAATAAAATAAAATAAAATTTCAAGGTAAATATTGGGGGGGCGGTAGCCTGATTTTGAAAGCTTTGTTACCTCGTTTACAAAGTTTTCACAACAAGAAGAGTGATCTTGTCACTGTTTACTTATTGATTATTGTTGTTTACATGAAAATTATTTCATATATATAAGATCGATGTGTACATACTTATAGATAGGGAAGGTAGAATGTGGTCCCTTTTCTAGGCAACAAGAGACCCAGGCTTTATTGTCCACTCTGCACTGATTAGCCAGTGATCTCGAACAATCTGGGAATTCTCGGGGTCTCAGCAATGATCACCTATAAAACGAAGCAGGGAAACTACATAATTTCTAGATTCCCTCCCTATGATTCACCTGTCCTCCGCAAGCGGCACGCTCCCTCTGTTCTCTCTTCTGTCATCTAGATGATGCACATAATCACATTTTTGTTCTGCAAAATATGGTATACTTGTGATTTTGCATCGTTGCCACTTTGTATACTTTAAGACTTTGTGAACTTCTGACAAATGATAGTCAGGAGGATATACACTATGAGCAGCATTTTTGGGTTGTATAAATTGACCTTCCACAAATCCGAACTTAGCATTTTCCTCTGTTCAGGACAGTCTCCATGAACTTATGGGATGCACGCCTGTTTTGCTTTTTCTCTTCTCTTCTTTCTTTCTTTTTGTTAGAGCATTAATGTAGAAGCAGATGTTGTCTCCCTCCTCACAAATGCTACACAGTGAATCATCTTAGCCTCTCTGTAAAATTTTAACTTAATGGAGTCCTGGCATTTCTGATGAGACGAGGAACTTAATTTTATAGAACAACCTATTGAACAAGCTGTTCTTGGACATTCCCATCTCAACTAAATGTTAAAAGTATTAAAATTCACATTAGCGCAAGAGGAAATTTTGCATGGGTAATCCTTTAATACAGTGTTTTATGGCTCTATTAGCTGCACAGCAGCTGGTGACATGATGAATTTAATCCATTAAAAAATTCAGTAAGAGGTTTAAAAGTCAGCTTTTTAAAACATTATCTTGCTGCAAGGAAAGAGAACTCCTCGGGGCCAGAACCGGGCTGGCCTCACACTGTGGCAGGTATAGGGAATGCACCTGCATGACAAACTTCCCTCTGCTCAGAGATTTGCACCCAGAGATGGCTGGAGTGATGAGCGGGAACCTGGGATGGGGGAACTGGAAGGCGTTGCCGACCATCTCTGACTTAAGTCTTCCTCTTGAGCCGTGCTTTTTAGAGAAGGTGTCACCCAACTATTGAATGATGGTGTTGTTTCTCAGTGGGTTAAGTATGTTTGTGTAGGTGTATGTATTTATGTAAAATCAGAAATTCCCTGAGCCTTTAGTGATATAATTATTTCTCTTCTGGGGACACTGCTAAGAAAAGATTTCTGACTTTCGATATAAAGAGGCATGTGCAAAGTCTTTTATGTATACAATCTTTGGTCCGAGGTATCTAAAGTCTCACTTTGAAGAAATTCTCCCAGTCTGTATCTCTGTGGAGCATCTGGAGGGATTTGGGGGCTCAGCTACATCTTGGATGACTGGGTAAGTGAGGGTCCCATTTAGGAATGGATTGATGGTGCCATCATGTCTTAGACACTAGACTTGACACACTTCATTTTTCTTTCCAAATTGTGACTTGTTTTGCCAAAATCAAGCATAAAATCTACGTTGTCCACTTCCTACCAATAGACTCTGTGAGTTACTAGAGAAGATTATTTTTGGAGTCAAATATGTAACAAACATGTATTCCTTTTTTTTTTTTTAATTTTTTAGATTTTATTTATTCATTTGAGAGAGCAAGAGCACAAGCAGGGAGAGAGGCAGAAGGAGAGGGAGAAGCAGGTTCCCTGCTCAGCGGGACTCAATCCTAGGACCCTGAGTTCATGACCTGAGTCGAAGGCAGATGCTTAACCATCTGAGCCACCCAGGCGCTCCCAAACGTGTGTTTCTGAGCAGAGACACTTACAGGTCACCTTGGATCAAGTTGCCTCGAATCTATAAACCAATTGGTTATTATATTCAACCCTCGTGCATTGCAACATAGGAAGCTTAACTTAGGCGTGGTTTTTGTCCAAACAACTCCTTTATATAATTCCCATGTTAGTGGAAAGCTCCTCATTTTATCTCCTCACTTCACCGAACTTGATGTAGGTGGGAAATTGCTGTTTCTTGTGGCACAGCTGTTGTGGATCATAAGAGCAAAACCGAAATCCACTTCGGTCTGCTTGGCAGGAGACATCTAATGGTCCCTACAGTTTAAACAAACCACCAGGTTGAAAACAGAAATAGCTATTGTAGTCTCCAGTAAAAACATTGGTTTATTTTTCTTCCGACATGAAAGGCTTTGTTTCTCCAAGTGCACTGGTTACTTGGCTATGCAATGACCTTCTTTTTGTTCCATGGATGGAGACATGAACATTCTAACATTTTATTTGCCATACCCGCCACCTCCTCCGCCCAAATACTGCCAAGAATTTACCTTTTAATGGGAAGTTCAACGTATTTCGCCAACAGCTGAACTTGAGAGCTGATTGCTGTTAGCGTGAGTGAAATCTGTTTTGATAGTATCTCATCCTATGTTTGAGGCTGATTGATCTAGATGCATCCCCCCCTCCCCTCCCACCAGTGCTTTTACAAAGACGCCTTTCATGGGTGTGCAGTAATGTGTTTCTTTTTCCAATCTATGTGGTTCCTGGTGACTGAGCGTGTTGTGGGAAGGGTTATGCCGTCTGAGAGCTCAACTAATGATACTGCCTTTTTTAAAAAAGTAAAACACAAACTCCACTCACATGATTTCCTTATTGAAAAAAAAAATGCATAACTGAAATCCAGCCAATAGTGTCATCATAAACCAGCCACATTTCCACGTATATACTATTTTCCGAAGCAAGAGAAATTCTGGCTGACATTTCAGATTTTATAGTCAAGGTTAAAGCACAAGCAGAACAACCAGATCTTCTCAGCCAGCGTAAGGTATTGTGATAGGATTTGGTACGTCACTACCATTTCCTAAGTATTTTGAAGGGAGAGCAATTTGGGTTTCTTGGTGGCTTAATGGAGTCCAGTGATTCTTGAATGTCCTGGGGTTACTTAATGTGGGATTAGTCAATCCCGGCTTCTAAGAAGAAGTCCATAGTCTCTTCTATGTTTTTGCCGTTCCTCCCTGGTATGTGAAAGACCATCGATGGCCTCTGTGCATTGTCTCCTATGATGCTAATTACTTCACTGTTAGCTCAAAAGGTCACCTGTGCCAAATCCAACATTTTAAACACCAATTATTTAAAGAACAGCCTGCACAAACAAATGTTTAGCCATGTAGAGATCTGGTGCAACCTTGTTCAGTTGCTGTTACCTATTGATAAAGTAAGGCTTGTGGTTAAGATGTTCCAAGCTGCTATGCCCTTCTGAGCTCTCTGTCCCAGAGATTCCCCACTATGCTTTTGACCTCCATCCCCTAGATGTGTAAGCCCCTTCTCCGGAGAGGTCCCTTGTTATCCTTCTGAGAGGTGACCCCCCGATGTTGTGAGGGGGTTCTCCACATGCAGCCCTGTGCCTCCTGTGGTCATATCTTTTTCCTGGATCAGCCCCACATTTCTCAAGCCCCTGACCTCTTCCTCCTCCCCTGTCTCCTCCCTCCTTTCCTTCCTCTCCCCGTTTCTCTTTCTCCTCCTCCTTCTTCACAATGCACCAAGGAGTGACTGCTGTGGCTGAGAAGGGAAGGAGCAGGAAGTGTATTGGGATGTAAAAAAGGCCACCAGGGTTTACCCAACCCTGACTATGTTGTGGGACCGCTGGTCCCTTACCACACTGGCTGCTGTAGGTAACTCCCATCTTTGCAAGACCCAGGCTTGTCCTCAGGAAGTTCCAGGCTCTCTGGGTGGACAGCACAGTTGCACGTAAAAGAGAACAGAGCGGTGGCCACTCCTGACTTGTATTCCCATAATTCATAAGCTGACCTCTTCCTCTGCTCCCTTTCTGCTATCATTCACTCATTTATCCTTGGGTTCTGTGGATTTCAATCCCTCTTATATGACCAGCAGTGTTGTGGGCATTGGGATATAGCAGAGAATGAAGCAAAGACATGGCTTAGATTATGATACAGGGGAAATGTCAACCAGATGGGAAGGGAAGCAAAGAGAAACCTCACTGTTTCAAGCTCTAGGAGATTGCAAGGGGGTTGGGGAGAAGACAGAGTCAGGACAATAGTGCAGGGGGTGAAGGCAAGGACCTGTTTTCACCACTCTCCAGCCTGAGATCCGGGGATTCTGGGTCCTGTAGAACCAGCAGGTTCTCTTTGGAGAAGTGGAAAAGAGCTGGGTCTGACCTGTTATGGCAACACCCCAAATGAATTCTTAGTAACTTCAGGAAGTGCTCATGATGGAAACTGCGCTCTTTGGCTAACTTTATTTTAAAAAAGTACTGCACACAACATGGTCCTCCAAGACAATGCTTCCCAGAGTTTCTGTGCATAGATCACCAGGGGATCTTGTTAAAATACAGATGCTGATTCAGTGGGCTTGATTGGGGTATGTGATTCTGCATTTCTAACCAGCGGCCAAGTGATGGGATCCCGCTGGTCCATGAACCATATTTTGAGTGACAAACTTCACAAGATTCTTTCTGCCTCTTAGTGGATTAAAAGTGCTAAGAAATCCTCCACTAATTCTTCTGGTTTTATTAGTTGAACATGATCATTTACAGAGCTATCTAGCTACAGAACACTGATGAGAGCTTTTGGAATACAGTTTAGGAAACATTACACCACCAGCCACGTGGGATTTCACTGCGTTATCAATCAAGAATTCTATTTATCGGGTGTGAGTATGTGTGCATTGGAATGTGTAAATCTGTGTGGCAGATTGTAGTTTCTGCACAAATAGCTACAATGTTATTTCCCATCCCAGATGGGAACCTCTCAGAACCTTGCCAGATCCTCGCCCAAAGATGGAGTCCACGTTTCCTCCCCTCCAACGGGACCCGTGCCTATGTGACCGTTCCAGTGAAGGGAGCACAGCAAGAGTGAGATTTCTGAGGTCTCTATAAGTGGCAAGGTTTCTACATGCCCTGTCTCAAGAGCACGAGGCTTCAGTCACCCTGAGACCAACTTGTGCAGAGACACCCTGGAGAAGAAAGAGCTGGAGAGAGTGGGAGGGAGAAAGGGAGGAGGGTTGCCCACCGTTCCAGTACCCAGCTGTTGGGAGCTCCCTGACCCCGGGCATTGAACATGCCTCAAAGACTTTCAGTGTGACCTTGGTCAGATCTTGGCTCCTGTTACAGACTGATTGCAACTGATGGAAGACCTCAGACGAGAACTGCCTAGCTGAACCCAGTTAGCCCCCAGATTTATAAGCAAACTACGTGATTTGTTATTGTTTGAAGCCACTACTTCTGGCGTGGTTTTATGCAGCAATAGATGTCCGAGAGAGACCAAATAATAAAACACTAAACACATTGAAGACTTGTTTTTTATATTCACATAGGGCCAAGAAAATTTGGTACCATCTTTGAGTTGAGGAAAAAAACAACAACTTAGTTTTAGAATTTTCCTATGAATGGAGTTCTCATTGTTTGTAGCTAGTATCCAAAGCTTAGGCACCCTCTTTCCTTCTACCCGTCCAAGGATAAGGGTGTATTCCGTAATGCCAAATGACATATCTGATAAACAAGCAGACACCCATTAAAATGAATGACTGTCAAAATTTTTTCATGCTTATTTGTTATTAACGACAGAGAATGTGAAGGTGCAATTCAAATAGTTTATTATTGTTATACGTTTGTAGCAATATATTACAGTTTACGCCTTGGCTTGGAAGTTGATTACAAGTTTTATGAGACTGAGTGCCTGTTATTGGCAATCTTGATGTTTTCCTTCTCTCTGTAACATGTCACAGGCAATTGATTTATATGCAGTCAACGATTTTTTTTTATATTATATCATTTCAATGAAAAAATTAAAGAAGAAAGTGTGTAGTAGGGAGTAGAAAGAGGATAATGAAGGTTACATCAGTCATATGGAAGGATTTTAAAGTGTATTAATAATATCTGTGTACTCTGTGGAATCCATTCTAAGAACACTTTATATTCTTTGCGAGAGACAAAACAAGTCATCAGAGACTTTTCATAAACACAGGTGGTGCTTATTAACTGAGAAATAAAAATTTTACACTCCTGATGATTAGCCTAGACAAGTTTTCACGTGCTCCTGCACTTTTGGAAAATGGTTCTTATTTCTTTTCCTAGTTTTCCTCTTGATTCTGATGACTCTCATTCCATATGAACAGCTTGAGTTAGTGGTGCAATGATACCTAAAATGGCTCTGACAGATTTTGGGGGGGAGGGTATTAGCAATCTCTTTTATAATGATCATTATAATAAAATATGGCACTACCCAAATTTAACAGACATGGCCATGAAACCTCAATACAAATATAAAAAGACCTCCTATGTGAATAGAGAATGAGGATTTATGTCTACAAATAATTGGCTGAAAAGGGAAAGTCCAATTTTGCCTCTTTTATCTGTCATTGCCATACATGGTTTGTATGCCTCTTCTCAAGGTTGCCTGAATTGGCTGGTTATTTTGTTATTGTCTCAATACATATGGAAGACAGACTCAAAAAAAGATAGAAAAGAAAAATTAAGAGAAGAGTATCCCGGGAAACAAGAGGGACAAAGTAGACAATGAAAAAAGAGAGTGCAGGGAAACTGTTTGAAAGAAGAGGCAAAGGATCTCCAAATACTCGAAAAAGAGAAATCTGTCATATAAGGAGTTGTGAATTTAAGCTTCTGGAGGGCAAGAGAGGTGAGAAGTTGTGTGGGCATTTGAAGCAATTAGAAAAAATGTGATTGGGAGAACTGTATGAAATTAGAATCCCTGGAACAGAGGATGAGCAAAGAAATTTGACTTCAATGCATGTTGTAGAGACCTTCAGACGCAGGAGCCCCCTATCTGTCAAGAAGTTTTTATTTCTCATGGTTCTTTGTACCAATTCAATTTCCTGCTTAAAGAGCTACAGAAACATTGTATATGAGCACAGATTGGTGAATATGAGGTGAACAGTTAAAAAGAATTTTCTTTAGGGGCGCCTGGGTGGCTCAGTGGGTTAAAGCCTCTGCCTCTGGCTCAGGTCATGATCCCAGGGTCCTGGGATCCAGCCCCGCATCGGGCTTTCTGCTCAGCGGGGAGCTCGCTTCTTCCTCTTTCTCTGCCTGCCTCTCTGCCTGCTTGTGATCTCTGTCTGTCAAATAAATAAATAAAATCTTAAAAAAATTTATTTAGTTAAATAAATAAATGTCTATCATCTATCAATCATCTATAATCAATCCATCTATAATTCAAGATTATAAGTGACCTAAAATGATGGCATAGAAAAAGGTAATCTAAAACCATTAATTATTATTTGGCAGATGAGATATTAACTAGAGAAAAGTGAGTCATATAAAAAAAGAAAATGCAGAACGCAAATAAATAAGAGGTAGGCTATTGGTCCTGGCTACTGGAGGAGATCTGTCAGGGTGCGAGGCCTCACAGGCAGATGAGAAGAAAGGAACCTCCACTGACAGCAAAGAATGGGTTTCTCAGAAGTGATCACTTCCTGAACAATTGATTGTATATAAGAGAATGGACTCTCCCAGATGAGGGGTTCAAAACACAGCACAAGTGACTCCAAGCTGGAGCAGATCTCAAATATCTTTCACCTATGAATTCTTTGAGGAGCATTCCTACTGTCTGCTTTTCTGCCCAATTGCCTGGGAAGATGGTTAGCCTTTCTTGACTGATAGTAAGTGATCCAGAAACTGGGGCAGAATAGAGAGAGGAACATTTAATGCCTGCTGGCAAGGTCCTGAGCCGCCTTTGTTTTTAGTCTATCAACTGCATTTGGGACTTAAATATTTACTAGGATAAAAGTTAAGGAAACTTAATTTGGGTTTTGAGACTTAGACTCAAGGCAAAGTAGAATGTTTAAATAAGACAATTTTACTTCTTAGCAAAGGAGTCTAATGGCTGAAGTTGTGACCCAAGAAAATAAATCTACAAAACATAACAATGGATGAGATTCCTTTATTCACCTGGGTATTTACTGAGCACATACTACATGTCTAGCATCTGTGGAATTATAAAGAGGAAAAACAGAGTGTGATAAGGAAGAAGAAATTTTTGAAAAGTGCATCTATTATACAGACAGATGGGTGATTTTCTCCAACTGTCCTCTGCAGACTTCTTATAGTCCCTGGTGGTTACAAGTTACCCACAGGCAAAGTGTAATTTCAAGCAAAAAGTGATTAAATTATTTTATTCATATACATTGTCCAAATTTGAAAGACTATTATAATCCCATAAATATCATTGCATTCTAAATAATTACAACATTATTAAAAGCAACATATGCTTTACAGAGGCTGAGTGTGTTGCTCATCTTGCCTAATATTCATGTAAAAGGATGCACTTTTCTTTGGGCTATATATTTTCATATTACTTGGGTATTTGACTTAAGTTTGTGAAATTCCCACTTTCATTGTGACCAATGAATTGCACAATATCCCCATCTACAAAAATCATACACACACAAATGTTCAAAAATGATTAATTGGGTAATGGTAGAGTGGCTTCTATCAGATCAGTCCTTCCATAAATAATGACTATAATCTCGGGTATCTATATCATCTATATCTATATCTATATCTAATCTATATCTACTATTGAAGACACTGGAGAGCAAATAAAAACAGGCAGATATTAGAGAAACATTAAAAGCTGGCCAAGGGAAAGAAACTGAGTATTTCTCAAATTTTAAGGCTTTAGCTTGGGGTAAGTCCCAGTTGGTGCCATGTGAATTGGAACTCATCCTTTTACTGGTTTAAAAATACATAGGACAGGATTCCAGGTCCACAGTATCCAGAGATTGAGACAAGAAATCTCTGAAAGGACAGAACCAGAGAAGAGGGGAGCCCTGAAACAAGAGTAAAAACTCTGTTCAAATCTCTAGATAACTCTCAAAGAACACATCTAAAAGGTAGACTTCAAGCATCCCAATTAAAGCTAAAAGAACCAGACAGAGGTTTCAGAGTTTGGTATCTGAATTCACTTGAATAAATTATTTATTTAAAAGAAAATAAATTTTAGAGAAATGAACAGAATCTATAGTTGTATAATATGACATTCCTAATGTTCAGGATATACTCTAAAACTACCAGATACATAAAGAAAAATGAAAATGTGATTCATACTCAAGCAAAAGAGGAATCAGTGGAGAGTGATCTCAAAATGATCCAGATGCTGACATTAGTAGACAAAGATTTCAAAACAGCTATTATATTTATACTCAAAGGTATAGAGGGAAATATGGTCAAAATGAATGAAAATGTAGAAAATCTCAGCAGAGAATTACAAACTATTGAAAAGAGAACCAAATGGAAATTCTATAACTGAAAAATGCAATGTCTAAAATTTGAGAATTATGGTATGTGCTTAACAACATAGTGGATATGACAGGAAAAAGAGTTCATGATTTTGAAGATTGAGCAACAGAAATTATCCAATTTGTTGAACAAAGAGATAACAATTTAAACAGAAACGAATGGAACCACATGAAACTGTGGAAAATATCAAAATGTCTAGTAGACGTGTCATTTGAGTCCCAGAAGGAAAAGAGAGGGAGAATTGGCAGAAAAAGCATGTGCAGTCAGTACAATATAAAATGAAAATATCTAAACCAGCCAAAGAAAAATGACACTTCACATACAACGGAACAACATTCTGGATAATCACTGATTTTTCATCAGAAACTCTGGAGGCCAGAGGGAATGGAATAACTTCTTTAAAGTGCTGAAAGAAAAGCAAAAACTGTCAACCCCAAATTCTATAGACAGTGAAAATGTCTTTTTAAATGAAGGCAAAGGAAAAACATTTTCAAATGAAAAACAATCAAGGGAATTTGTCAGCAGCAGACCTGCACTAGAAATGCTAATGAAGTTCTTCTGACTGAAAGGAAATAATACCAGATGGAAACTCATATTTTCAGGAAGGAATGGAAAGCATTAGAGACGGTGACTATCTGGGTAAATAAACATGAATTTTTTCTCTTATTTTCTTTTAAACTGTGTGGGTCAATTTAAAGCAATTACTATAACATTTTCTTGTGGGATGTATATTGTATGTAGATGTAATATATATGCCAACTATAGGGAAAATGGAAAATGGTACAATGTTAATTATAAAAAGATTGTGAAAAATCAAGGACGTATACTGTAACCCTTATATCATGCACTAAAAAATAATGCAGGGCAATAAATCTAAGAGTCAATAGATAAATAAAAATGGAATTTAAAAAATATTCCAGAAATTCATAATAAGGCAAGAAGAATAGGGGACCAAAAATCAAAGAGGATAAACAGAAAATAAATAATAAAATGGTAGACTTAATTCCAATCATATCAACAAGTACACTAAATATTAATGGGCTAGAGACTTCAATTAAAAGACAGAGATATTCAGCCTGGATAATAATAAAAACCCAACTAAAGACAGTCTACAGAAAATGTGCTCTAAACATAAAGGCACAGACAGAAATGGATAGAAAAATATATACATGCAAATAGTAACCATAAGAAAAGTTGAGTGAAATTAATAGGTGAAACAGAATTCAAGGCAAAGATCATTATCAGTGATAAAGACATTTTATGATAAAAGTATTGGTTATTTTTAAGAGAGTGAAAAACAGTCATAAATGTGTGTAAGCCTAATAGAGTTTTAAAATGTATTAATTAAAAATTGATAGAAATAAAGGGAGAGGTAGTCAATTCCATTATTCTAGCTTGAAATTTTAACATGCCTTTCTTAGAAATTGATAGAAAGTTATATGAAAAAAATCAATAAGAACATAAGTATCAGAACAACACTATCAACCATTTTGACCTAACTGATATAGAATACTTCACTCAACCAAAGCAGAATATTTTTTATTCCCAAGAGTACATATGTTCACCAATATGAACAGCCAGGTCAGCATATTGTGTACAGTATAAATCTCAATAAATTTAAAAGGATTTAAATGGGAGAGTACATTCTTTGATCACAGAATGAAATTACACTAAAAATATATTTTAATCACATTAAAATTAAAAGCCAGTAAGATATCTATGAAAACACTAAATAATCTGGAAATTAATTGACTTGCTTTTAAATAATCCAAAAAGTCAAAGATGAAATTACAGTATAAATGAGAAAATATTTTGAACTGGATAATAATAAAAATACAACATACCAAAATTTGTTAGATACAACTAAAATAAGCTTAGAGGGAAATTTACAGCTTTAAATAGTTATGTTGGAATTTCTATGAAAATCAAAGGAACCAAAGGGGTGTGATGCATAAATTTGGAGCACACACATACAAAATAAAATTAAATTAAATTAAAAACAAAAACGAAAATGAAAACAAATTGGAAAACTTATACTTTCTGACTTTAAGACTTAACATAGGGGTTCCTGGGTGGTTCAGTCAGTTAAGAGACTGACTCTTGATTTCAGCTCAGGTGATGATCTCAGGGTCATGGTATTGAACCCTGCATAGGACTCTGTGTTCATCAGGGAGCCTGCTTGAGATTCTCTCTCTCCTTCTCCCTCTGCCCCTCCCTCAAGCACTCTCTCTCTCTCTTTTCTAAAATAAATACATAAAATCTGAAAAAAGAGACTTAATATAAAGTTATAATTATCAAGATAGCATGATGCTCATAAAAGGATATACAAATAAATCAACAGAATAGAAGGGATCCTAGAAATACACCCATGCATTTGGATGAAGTTTATAGAGAAATTCTCTATGGTAGTTCTTCAATTTTTCAAGTCTAAAATTGTGTCAAAATAAGAAAATTAAAGGTAAGAATATAAAAATATTAAATTATTTGGATGATAAAAAATTTGAATAGATAATTGTTGAATGGATGGAAGAATCTATAAAACAACTATGCTAAAGAAGTATTAATGCTCTAAAATTTAAAATTTCCCAAAGATTAATATGTAATACTTTCATTTAAAGAAAATCTTACATGTTACAATTGAGAATAATATTTTAGTGTGTAATGAGTATTTGTATTAACATCTAAAATCACATAAATACACATTTAAAAAATGAAGACCCAACAAACCACTTGGGAAAAAAATTCCTAAATAAAAATGGAAGCAGATCTGTTAGTATGTATCATAGTAGATCCTGCTGATGCTCATTCCTAGTTCCTTAGACTTTGCCTAGGTTTGCTTGCAGCTGAGGTGAACAATATCCATGAATAGCGATTGTTTCATATCTTGAACCATGATGGCTTTATATTTTTTTACTTGAAATATTTCTCTAGTGTGCTGAGCTCCCAGACATGGCAATGGGGAATTATGAGGATTTAATACTCCTAGGAATTTCTGTGGATACATACCCCAGCTTCCTCTTTCCTCAATGGAACATTTCCAAGACATGATGTAAACAATTTTTTCAGAGGTGGAGCTCCCATTGCCTGTAGCATTAAACCACTTATTAACCTGTCCTCTATTGTTTTTTATTCTCCTTCCCCATTTGACTGTCCTCACTTCCTCATTTATGCTTGAAGAATCACATTTCAGAATCACATCACATCACATCATTTCTATACCTAGGCACTTGCTCAGAATCTGCTTTCAGGGAAACCCGAACTACAGCACACATTATCTTAAAATAATATAAAGAGGATTGGTACATCTCAAAAACTTATAGTATGTGACAAATACACCTTGAATAAATTTTGTAGCACTATAAATTTATATTATTAAGAAGAAACATATAAGAAGTAAGTAATCTATTAAAAATCTTAGAAACTAACAAACATACCTAAAAAATGTAAAGATAAGAAAATTATACAGATAAATACACATGAAAAATAAATGTTAGAAAGCAAATTGAAAGTAAACGTAGTACTTTATTCCAAGAGCATGTTCTTTGGAAATGATTAAAAACCAGCAAATGTCTGGTAATTCTGGTAAACAATTACAACAACAGGGGCACCTGGGTGGCTCAGTTGGTTAAGTGTCTGCCTTCTACTTACGTCATAATCTCAGGGTCCAGGGATCAAGCCCTGAGTCAGGCTCCCTGCTCAGTGGAGAGCCTGCTTCTCCCTCTCCCTCTGCTGCTCCCCGACTTGTGCTCTCTCTCTCTGTCAAATAAATAAATAAATGAAGTCTTTAAAAAATAACAACAACAACAAAACAAAAATGAGAGAAAATAAAGAAGCAAAATAAGAGATTATTACATCAGATATTGAGGACATAAGATGGAGAGAACAGTGTGTATATTTATGTTAACAATTTGAAAACCTTGGCAAAATGAATGATTTTATGGAAAACATGAATGATCATAATTAACTCAAGAAATAGATGGTTGAATATAATCATGGAAGAAATTAAAAATATTTTTGAAGAATAACCTTAAAATGCTCTGGGGCTGGATTATTTTGATACAACTTTCTTTAAACTTTCAAATCATAGTTCATTCCTACACTACACAAGCCCTTTCTAAGCACAGATGTGAAACTTTCTAGTTTCTTTTATAAAAATATTGCAAACTTGATGCCAAAACTTACAAAAGATAAATAAAAAATGAGGAAAACCACTGAACAATTTTTCTTCTGAGTATTCTTAAGATAATGACAAATTTCTATAATCAAAAGGCACTAGTTTCCTAGGCAGTGAAGAGCTAGAGGCATTGTCATTAAAATTAAGAACAAAACATGGATATATGCTATTGCCACTATCAATTTATGTTGTCCTGAAACTTACAGCTATTAAAAATAAGACAAAAAAAGTATACATGAGGTAATATGTTTGTTACTGAGAGGAAAAAATACCCTCAATTATTTGTAGATAGCATGGTTGTCTTTCTAGAAATTGCAAGAAATCAATTGGAAAACTGTTAACACTAATAATGTCAGATAGTTGATTAATTAGATTAATGGCTCTTGTAACAGAGAGACCTCAAACATAACGGATTAAATAAGATAGAAATTTCTTTTCATCTTTTACAACAGTCCAGAGATCAGTGGTCAAGAGTGGCAGAACTGCTCTGCTCCAAGTTGCCCAATAATCAGTCTGCTAGAGCAGGGATGGGCAAGTAATGGGCAGAAAGTAAATACTCTGGGTTTTGAGTGTACATACAGTCTGTCACATTTTCATCTTTTTTAACTTTTCTTTTTCTTTCTTTTTCTCTCTCTCCTTCCTTCCTTCCTTCCTTCCTCCCTCCCTCCCTCCTTCTCTTCTTCTCTTCCTTTCTTCCTTCCCTCCCTTCCTTCCCCTCCCTTCTCCTCTCCTCTCCTTTCCTTTCCTTCCTTCCTTTTTTTTTTTTTTTTTTTTTTTGCAACCACCTAAAATTTTAAAACCATTCTTAGCTCATGGGCCATACGAAGATCAAGCCACAGGTAGATTTGGTCTACAGGACATAGCCTGCTAATTCTTGCTTTGTAGTTGTTCACTGCTTCTTGATTGAAGATGATTTATCTTGTCTGCATTCCAGGAGAAAAATACAAAGATTTTTTTTTTTTTTTTTTTTTTTTTAGTGATGGCTTGGAAGTTGCACATATAACTTCCATTTACATTCTGTTGGTCAAACATAGTCACCTGCCTACACACAGCTGCAAGGTGGGTTGGGAAATCTGGGTAACCATGTGACCAAGAAAATAGGAAGAATATACGTGGATGGGACAACAATAAATCTGACTTACTTGTTAAAATAAGAACTTAAAAAAAATCAATGCCTCCTATATATCAGTAATTCCCAATTAAAAAATATAATAGAAAATGGGTCGTTTATAGTAGCAAAATGTCCTTAATAACTACTTAGAGAATTTGGAACCAGAAATGTTTAGTATCTACCTAAAGATAATTAAGAAGTATATTTTAAAGACAGTAAGATTCAAGAAATTAAAGAAAAGACATAATTGCCAGTTGGAAAGTATTTAAAATGTGTATATAAATTTTTCTCAAATTAATTGATAGGTTTAATGTAATACAAAAATTCCAACAAGATTAACTTTGTGTGTTTGACAGCATGATTCTGAAATGTATGATGCTTCAGAACAATAAATGGGAGAGAAATCTTAGAAAAAAAATTTGTAAGTGAAATGAGAGGAACTTGATCCATCAGATATTTAACTATATGTGCCATCAGTTGAAGGCTAGAGAGGGAGTTGGAATAGTGCCAGCTCATTGCCTCTTCTAAGTATTTCTGGGTCACAAGATTTGGGGAAATAAAGGATCCCAATTTTAAAAAAAAATTTTAATTTTTAAATTAACATATAATGTATATTAGCCCTAGGGGTACAGGTCTGTGAATCGCCAGGTTTACACACTTCACAGCACTCACCATAGCACATACCCTCCCCAATGTCCATAACCCAACCACCGCTCCCCCGCAACCCTCAGTTTGTTTTGTGAGATTAAGAGTTTCTTATGGTTTTTCTCCCTCCCAAAAATAAAGGATCCCAATTTAACCACTTTTTGTATGACTCTAGGTGAGTGATTTAATCAACCTGAACATTAATTTTTAGCATAAAATCAAGATAATCATAATGCTTTCTAGGGGCTTTTGAAGGTTTAGAATTTGTTCTATGCTACTTCTCTACTGTTCTATGACTTCATGCATTAGAAGATTTCATCTCACTAAAATTATGTTAAATCCAGTGTTCCTAATAGAGTTATATCACCTAGAATTGCCAGACATTATTCCTGTCATCACTGATGATGCCAACCAAGGAAGAGGAGAATTGTTAAGTAACCTTATCTTAATATGCCACAGCATTTTCCACAGGAGTTTATCTAAGAAATGGTCATCAGTTTGGGGAAAGAAAGGTGTTCTGAATTTTAGTTCTCTATTTCTAGTTACATAATACTGGAATGTTACTTAATTTCTCTGGGCCTTTATTTTTTATCAGTAATAATTCTGATAACAATGATAACAGTAACATACCAAAAATAAGAAATTTATTGATCATTCACTGTGTCCCAGACACAAGGTGCTCATGATTCATTAAATCATTTAGTCTTCACACAAATTTTAAGAGGCAGGTACTATGATCATCGCCATGATTATGGTCATTATTTGCATTTTGCAGCTGAGGAAACAGAGATAAAAATATTTCTATAACTTGCCAAAAGTCACAGTTCTTCAATGTGGACATCAGGACCAGCTCTTAGAAAGCTCTTCACCACCAGGTAACTACAATTAGTATAAGGGTAAGTACTTGGTAATCAACTGTTTCATCTGGACTTGAACAGATGACTAGAAACATGGGTACTGACATTGCAGAAGCAGTAAATAGAAGTTGAATATTATGATATAGCTGTCTGTCTTGTATAAACTTTATTTAAACAAAGGGTAGTTTTAAGGCTTAATGCATTCTTGAGGTCAGGGATTGTGTCTTGTTTGCAAAGCACTTAGGACAGTTTGTGGCATATGGTAAACATGCAATGAAAGAGTCTATCATTGTGGTCATTCACCACTGTAATTAAAGGGTCTAGGAGCATGCTTAATTGTTTCTCATCCACTCAATAAATATTAATTGATTGAATCAATGCTTTAAAAAAATCTCTGATCTTCCAATGTCTTTGATATTCTTGGGCTTCCTTGAGTTATGATTTTTTAAGACAGTGAAAGATATGCCACAGTGAAAAGGTTTGTAGTTGTCAGTGTTGGTCTATTGCATAACTTTCCTATCTAAATTTGGTTTAGAACTAATGAGTTTGTAATGGTAATGGTCTGAAATAAAGGAAGTGAAATGCTGATTCACTTTGAATCAACAAACATTGCTTGAATATTTTGGAGTAGTAACTGATTCCTTTCCAGAACTCTGCCTCATGTGTTTTATTTCAGATACTCATTGTAATGAGTAGCACAATCCATTAAAATTATGAATTTTAGTGAAAATGATGGCTTTCACAACAAACATATATTTTACTTGCAGTACTTCTGATTGTTTTCAATTGTGTATCAAATGTTTGAGTTAAGACAATGAAGATAACAATGCTGTTTTATTTTTCATTTTATTTTATTTTACTTCTTTTCAGTGTTCCAGCATTCATTGTTTACGCACCACACCCAATGCTCCATGCAATACATGTCCTCCATAATACCCACCACCAGGCTCACTCAGCCCCCCACACCACTCCCCTCCAAAATCCTCAGTTTGTTTCTCAGAGTCCACAGTCTCTTATGGTTTGTCTCCCCCTCCAATTTCCCTCAACTCACTTCTCTGCTCCATCTCCCCGTGTCCTCCGTGTTATTCCTTATGTTCCACAAGTGAATATGATATGATATGATATGATATGATATGTCATATATGATACTTGACTCTCTCTGCCTCTCTTATTTCACTTGGCATAATCTCTTCCAGTCCCATCCATGTTGATACAAAATTAGGGTATTCATCCTTTCTGATGGAGGCATAATACTCCATTGTATATATGGACCACATCTTCTTTTTCCATTCATCCGTTGAAGGCCATCTTGGTTCTTTCCACAGTTTGGCGACAATGGCCATTGCTGCTATGAACACTGGGGTACAGACGGCCCTTCTTTTCACTATATCACTATCTTTGGGGTAAATACCCAGTGGTGCAATTGCAGGGTCATAGGGAAGCTCTATTTTTAATTTCTCAAGGAATCTCCACACTGTTTTCCAAAGTGGCTGCACCAACTTGCATTCCCACCAACAGTGTAAGAGGGTTCCCCTTTCTTCACATCCTCTCCAACACATGTTGTTTAATATCTTGTTAATTTTGGCCATTCTAACTGGTGTAAGGTGGTATCTCAATGTGGTGTTGATTTGAATCTCCCTGATGGTTAATGATGATAAACATTTTTTCATGTGTCTGATAGCCATTTGTATGTCTTCCTTGGAGAAGTGTCTGATCATGTCTTCTGCCCATTTTTTGACGTGATTCTCTGTTTTGTGTGTGTTGAGTTTGAGGAGTTCTTTATAGATCTTGGATATTAGCCCTTTGTCTATAGTGTCATTTGCGAATATTTTCTCCCATTCCGTGGGTTGCCTCTTTGTTTTGTTGACTGTTTCCTTTGCTGTGCAGAAGCTTTTGATCTTGATGAAGTCCCAAAAGTTCATTTTCACTTTTGTTTCCTTTTCCTTTGGAAACATATCTTGAAAGAAGTTGCTATGGCCGATGTCAAAGAGATTACTGCCTATGTTCTCCTCTAGGATTTTGATAGCTTCTTGCCTCACATTGAGGTCTTTTATCCATTTTGAGTTATCTTTGTGTGTGGTGTAAGAGAATGGTTGGTTTCATTCTTCTACATGTAGCTGTCCAATTTTTCCAGCACCATTTATTGAATAGACTTTTTTCCACTGTATATTTTTTCTGTTTTGGTGAAGATTTTTGACCAGAGAATTGAGGGTCCATATCTGGGCTCTCTACTCTGTTCCACTGGTCTATGTGTCTGTTTTTGTGCCAGTACCATGCTGTCTTGGTGATCACAGCTTTGTAGTAAAGCTTGAAACCAGGCAACATGATGCCCCAGTTTTGTTTTTCTTTTTCAACATTTCCTTAACAATGTGGGTTGTTTTATGAGTTTTGTGGGGTCCCTAATATTTAGTTACTTTAATCCTTTCTGGAAATTTTGGCTTGACATGGCTTTATGATTATTATGGTTACCAAGAAGAAATGTCCCAGAAAGACATTATTTTATCAAGGTAGACTATGTGATTTGCAAAATCAAAATAAATAAATATAAAAATAAAACCACTGAAGACAACAGATATATTTAAAAAATGTTCTTTATTATAGAAGTCTTGTTTGCTAGTATAGATGGTGCCCACATTTCAGAAAATTAAAACTGGTTTCCAGTGTTTTGTTGTGTCATTTTAGATTTTCTTATCTGTAGCTATATATAGTTTACTAATCACTTGGAAATGGGGTGTCCATTTAAGATAGGAGCCACCCCACTTTATCAACTCTTAGAGAGATGAATCTTTAAAGATGAGAGAAATAATAGTGGGGAGAGAGCAGAGGCTGGAAAAATAATCTCACACTTTCTATATTAGTTTCCAGATATCATCCCCAAATAGCTCTTTGAGACCTCAATTTATTGAACCTAATGGAGATAAGAGATGGAATGGTGAGACTGATAATGATTATAATGTGCCACTTCAGGAGGTCATGGGCTTGGTTAATTCCCTTCCAAAGGGACAGAAGGAAGAAGGATAGGAGAAGGGTGAGTGCAGCCATTCAGCCCCTCACTTTTAAGCTAACTGGGAACTGTTTCTAATGAATGTCCCTGCCTCCATCAAGGGCATTTCTTCCATTTAACGAGCACGCGGGAAGCAGACATTGCTCAAGTACAAGGGTTCAGTTTGCAGTGAGCCACAAATCACATTTCATTTATCAGGCCCTACAGATGACAGGATATCATCGAGTCCCTGGAGAGCCATATTCATTAAAAAGAAATCTTAAGTAATTACAACAATTAATTGATTTGAAACAGTTTCTGGTGGATAAGATTTACATAATTCATTTGCCAGACAAAACAAGCCTGATCAGGTCTGGGAAGACGCTATTTTGGAGCAACCCTCCATCCAAAACCATGTGGTACCAAAAAGGGGCTTGTCAACTAGGGCCCTCCCTCCTCCACTTTTCTGGGGGAAAGGAAATGGAAATTTCTAAAGTGAGAAATGGGAACCTGATAGGATCTGACAGACTCTATTTTGGGTCCATAAGATGGTTCTGTAGCACTTCTTTACTTACTGTTGTTACTAAAACTGATTAATGAGAAATGAAAATGGGTTGTATTAATCAAGAAGTCTCTGTGTCTACAGTCTTGAGGAGGTTTAGATGGACTGAAGGCAAGGCCTTCCTAAAAGGTATGCAATCATTTAGGATAAGGTCAAGGTCCAGTCCAAGAACTACATTATGCCCAAAGTTATTTGCATGAGCAACTACTTTTGTCAAATTAATACTTCGCTGATATTTTCAGGGGTTAGTCATAAATTCTTTAGTGCTAAGTTTTTAAAATGTGGGGTTTATGATTAAATTTGGAGAGGGATATTGCTGGAGAGCTATGGCAAATAATTTCTTTTAGGTGTTGTGAAATAGGATATTCCAACCACCTGGCAACACCTGCAAGTAAGTAACTGTATTATCGGGCTCTGTTATACCAGCACTCAATTTTGGAGACATGATTTAGAGAGCACAACAATTATCTTCTAATACAGTTCCAGTGTTCCTTGTTGGGCTGGTAGGAGAATGGATGATCATAATTCTTCAGAAAAGAAGGAGAAAACCATATGCTATAGACTCTCTGAGATGCTCTATTTTATTTCATGGCTCCAGGGAGAGTTACTAAGGCTTTTAGGACTCACAGAGATAGCCTCACTTGAAGGGCTACACATTGGGCAGTCTCTTGACCCAAGAGTGATAGTCTCTAAAGTTTCGTTCTCTCCAATCAAGCCACGCACAGGTTGGTTCAATATCATCTGGAATCTTGATGAATATATAAATGTAGGGTTCAGGACTGAGACACTGAATCAGTATTTTTAGGAGGTAAGGCCTGGGCTTCTGTCGTTTTAACAGACATCCCAAAACACAATGACCATTTGTGAGATTCAGATTCTTTGAAAAGCTTATGGAGTGAATTTCAGTTTATTGGTATTTTTAAATTTTTTTTTTTTTTAAGATTTTATTTATTTATTTGACAGACAGAGATTACAAGTAGGCAGAGAGGCAGGCAGAGAGAGAGGAGGAAGCAGGCTCCCCGCTGAGCAGAGAGCCCGATGCGGGGCTCGATCCCAGGACTCCGAGATCATGACCTGAGCCGAAGGCAGAGGCTTTTAACCCACTGAGCCACCCAGGCGCCCCCAGTTTATTGGTATTTTTAAAAATTACTCTTTCTTCTATATTGGTCAGTGTTTTCTAGAGAAACAGAAGCAATAGGATATGTACATAATTATAAATATAATTATGTATATTTATATTTATATTAACATAGATACATTTATTTATTATGAAGAATTAGTTATGTGATTAAGGAGGCTGAGAAGTCCCAGTATCTGCCATCTGTAAGCTAGAGACCCAGGAAAACAGGTGGTTGTAATTCAGTTCAAGTCTGAAGGCCTGAGAACAAGGGGAGCCAATGGTGTAAGTACCAGTTCAAGGGCAGGAGAAGATGAGAAGAGATGTCTAGTTCAGCATTGATAAAAAAATTGGATGAACTCCTTTGCTCACCCTTTGTTCTGTTGAGCCCTCAAAGGATTGCATGTTGCCCACCCAGGGATCAGGATCAGATACACCCCAAAACTGTGTTTAATCTGGGCACTGAGGGCCAGTCAGGTTGACACATAAAATTAGCTATCATCTTCTCCAAGATTTTCCCTATCCTCATTTGTGCCAATTTGCGGAGCACAACAAATAACACGGAGGATATGGGGAGATGGAGAGGAGAAGGGAGTTGAGGGAAATTGGAAGGGGAGGTGAACCATGAGAGACTATGGACTCTGAAAAACAATCTGAGGGTTTTGAAGGGGTGGGGGTGGTGGTGGTGGGAGGTTGGGGGAGCCAGGTGATGGGTATTATGCATTGCACGGAGCACTGGGTGTGGTGCAAAAACAATGAATTCTGTTACGCTGAAAAGAAATTAAAAAAAAAAAAAGACATTAGCTATTGAAGTGCAAATACTCTGGTTGGAGATTACCTACGCTCTGTTAGCTATAAATCTGAAGGGGGCAGGGGGATTAGCATGGAGCTCCAGGATAAACTGCTGCAGACACGAGGACTTCTAGGGTGGCTGGGGTTAGGCTGTGATGACATCACATTTGTTTTCATGGTCCTTCTTCCTCCACAATCCTGGAGACATGAGCATTTCTCTAAGTAAATGTGTGATCTGTGCCCCTGAAGAAAGGGAGTGGCTTACAAGGAACAGAATGTGTGCATCACAGTTTGAGTAAGCAAACTCAGCAATTCATTTATAAAGTCTTTTGTAATTTTTAGCAGACTCTCCAATGCTTTGAACAGTTGATGAGTATTTATTAACATAGCATGCGTAAGAGCCAGCATCAAGGATTTCAGTCTTCCAAACAAGAAAATTAGAAAGCATGTCTTGTTCCCACTGAGACAGAGTAAGAGCAAAGGCTATTAGGACAACTCATCTCCTAGAATATTAAAAACACCCTAACAGGCTTCTCCAGGTCATAAGAAGAGGGACCCACCAGAGCAGGGAGTGAAGAACAGCTGTGTGGTAGTGCGGCTCTCTGACAGGTGTGTGGTGAGCTTGTTACAACTCACGAAGGCAGAGATTAAAATGAGGAAAAATGGAAACAGAAATGCTTCTCTTCAGGCCCATGACTCCCACTCTCAGAGCATGTCTCTCAACTTTAGACTCAGAGGAGAAAAATGGAGAAAAGAAGAGGGAAAGAAAGTATATAGAAGCTCTAGAGTGCCTTTCACCTGCTGGACACTAATTCCTCTAATAGAATAGATGTGCGATTTCTCTTTATTAGCCTCATCTCAAACAGTGATGATAGAGGAAGCTGCAGTAATCCTCAAATCGTTTTTGACCCTGACAACTATCTAAAGGATATGTTCTTCTGGCACAAGATGCACCTGCGGGAGGAGCATGAAATCCCTCAACCCATATCTATCAGTACTTGCTCCGGTTTACGTGTTGGTAGGTGACAAATTATCCTAAAACTTAAAGCAACCACCATTATCTTGTACCTCATGATTTTGTGGGTCAGGAATTGCAGCAGGGTTCAGTTGGTTGGTTCCTCCATCCCACAGGGCATCAAACATGATCACTTGGTGATGCATTCCTTTTTAGCTGGGCTGGACTGGAGGATCCGAGACAGCGTCACTCACAGGTCAGGTACATTGGCGGTGTGGTGGGCCTCCAAAGATATCCAGGTCTTAATCCCTGGGACCTGTGAATAATACCTTGTATGGCAAAGGCACTTTGCAGGTGTGATTCGGTTAAAAATCTCAACATGGGGAGATTATCCCAAGTTATCCAGATGAACTCTACCTGTAATCAGAAGTGTCCTGATACAAGGGATGGAGATTTGACTACAGAAGAAGAAGGTCCTATGACAATTGAAGCAAGCCACAGCATTGCTGGCTTTATAGCTGGAGGAAGGGGGCCAAGAATCAAGGAATGACCTGGATGTGGTTCTTGAAGCTGGGAAAGGCAAGGAAACAGATTCTCCTCTGGAGCCTCTGGAGGGAGTGAGACCCTGCTGACACCTTGATTGTGGCTCTATGAAACTGACTTTGGGCTTCTGACTCCAGAACTGTAAGAAAATAAATGTGTGTTGCTTTAAGCGACCACTTAGGTACAGCATCCATAAGAAACTAACAGCAGGGGTGGCTAGAAGACTGGACTGATGTGACACTACTGAACAGAGTGTCTGCTATGGCCCCTCCAGCCTGGGAGCCGCTCACAGAACTTACATGCTGGCTCAAAAGAGTCTTCCGAGAGAGGGGTGGAAGCTTCCAGTTTCTTAAGGCTTGGGTAAAGCTAAGGCATAGACCCACATCTCCGAGGGAGGATTATAAAAGACTTTGGGGCTGTCTGTCTATTTTAGGAAAGAATGTTTTGACGACTCATGTCCTGCTGATTATGGATCACAGCATCATGTTTTCTATGTTTATTCAATCTGGTGACTCTCAAAGTCCTAGTTCTGTGGTAGATCCAATCATTTATCAGTCCGACATAAAAAACAGAGGGGTTCCTTATGGAATCCAAGGTCACATTGACTTGTCATCCTAAAAGAGGCTGAGAAAATGAGCTGGGTTTTCATAGAACATACCTTCACTCATTCATTTATAATTTTTCTGCAAAATTTGCTAGCACACAGACATTGTGTCAGCCACGGGGACTGGTCATGTAGAAGGTGCCATGGCCAAATGGACAAATCTTCATTGCAAGACTGGTTTCCAAAAGGGAGCTTGGATTTCTCTCCTCTGTGGTCTGAGCATATTGACTGGAAAGAACTATGCAGAATGTACTGCAGCTTCTTAGAAAATACTAGTGTCATGTCTACTTCCTACCTAAGCTGTCGTATAGATAAATGTTCAGAGCACTTCAGGCACTTTCCCACACATTATTTCTTTTGAACCTCATAACGTCCCATCTCTCAATTTATTATTTCTAATAACAGGAAACTGAGGCTGAGAAAAGTTACCTAGCTAAGTAAATGATCCTGCCAAGGCTGAGAGAAGATTTCTGAGGATAGATACCTGGTATAAGTGCACAGAGATGTGGATTCCCTACACATTTCTTGTACCCTTTTTGTCAGCATCAGAGAAGCATGCTGATTTCCCACAACTGGCTGGTTTGACAGGGGTTCATGTGTTTGAGTATCTGGAGTCGAGATAGGTCAGAGATAGGGGTCCTTGGATCAGCTTCCTGCAATGGGTATGGGCTGATGTGTTGAACTACCTTAGAAGACACTTTCCTATTTTTTGCTACAGTAGAGAAAAATTCAATCAGCCCAGTGAGGGACCTGTATGTTGGTCATGAGAACAGATCGGTTGCTCTCCCCAGGGCTGGAACTCTGTTGCTTTCCATCTCTCCAAAGGGATGTTTGGGTGTGTATAGAAGTCCACGAAAAATGCTACATCAACATTTCTCTTGAGGCTTTTAAGAAATCATAACAATAATAAAGTTGAAACTCCTCATACAACAACTGAGAGCTCTGGGGGTAAAGGGTTATTTTGCAGGTATAAACTTGTGAGAGTACTTTTCTCATATGGGAATGATGGTGGGACATTCAGGACTCTTAGCTGAATCCTAAGTCATTTTGTGGTGGGAAGGATTTCCAGGGTCCTGGGTGGTTGTAATCTCCATCCATTTCTCTCTATTAGAGCTGGCTATATGCCAGGCACTGTACTTGGTCCTTTATTTATAATTTTTCTTTGGGCTTAAAAGACGTATTTCCTCCAATATTCCTTTCAAGGAATGTATCTCACAATTTCCTGTGGCTAGTGACCCACTTTACTGAGGGCTGCTGAGCATCATATGACACAACATAATGAAAGAAATTTTGTAAAAAGGAGGTGGATTTTGAGTTATAATATTCTAGAATCAATTTTCTTACTAGACTTGAAGATTTAGAAGCAGCTAAGGCATTGCTAAACTTCAAACTTCTTATATTATGGACTTTACAAAGAAACCTGACAAATGGGCTGCAGAGTGGTCTTGCCACCAACCAAGAAAATGGAAAAGAAGAAATATGTTTGAAAGTTAATAGATGCAGCAAACACTGCCTCCAGAAGAAAACAGGAAGAAACATGTGTCATGAGTAGGATTTGGTTCAGATGTGTGTGCCAGAAAACCTAAAATGATGGTGTCTTATTCAAGGTAGGTGTTTATCTTTTCTCTCTGAGGAAGGAGGCCTGGGGCAGATGGTGGGTTCTGGTTTGATCTCTCTTAATTGCCAGGGATCCAGCTTGCTCACTCTCATTGATCTACTGTCCTCGGTCTGATGTTCCATGATATAGGAAACCTTCCTGAACTCCAGACAATGTAACTACATTTTCTCTACCAGGAAGCATAAGGGAAAACAAAAGCATCAAAAGACACAAACCAGCTATATTTTAGCGAGCTTCCTAGAAGCTGTTACTCATATCACCCCTTTTGTGTCCAGCATAAGAACAGTAAGGGTCTGAATCCTTAATCTGGGAAAAAATGTGCCTTGCTAAGAAGGGAAGGCTTCCATTCTTAAGGAAGACAGGGAAAACCAGTAGTGGATAGAATACTGGAAGTTAGGGAAAATGCATCTGGAAGAAGTGATAAGAACATAGGGGTCAGAAAAAAGAATGATCTGGTTTCCAACTGGATTTCAGTATATGACACAAACACACTGAAATTAACAAGTCATGCCCTCCTTTTCCAAAATCACATTGAAATCAATTCCAGTACATGTATTATAAAACTATTTTTCTTGTCCCTAATTTTTTCTGGTAAAATTGGGATGTATCTTAATGTTCATTTGTGTCTTTTATTTACAATTTAGGAAAAGATGGTAAATGTCTCATTGAATTTACTACCTCATATCTACGAAGTAGATAACATTATCCTCACAATTCAGAACGGTCGTTCAAGTTCAGAGACACGTCTGAAATCCAGATGTGTCTGGCTTCAAAATTCATGTTGTTGCCACTTCAAAATACTTCATGCTTCCTCAAAATACACAAAAACTTTTGGACTTCAGGAAATACCTTGATGTGAGAGGCTTTATCCTGCTTCTCCTGCACTACAACAGTGCTTGGTGGTGGATAGAGGTAATTTAACATGAAGTAAGGGATATTTGTGTAATATAAAGAGAATTTGAGAGAATTTGGTGTGACTATAACAGGTAGTAGCTAGGGCTCTGGGGTCCTTTCTCTAGCATTGCGTTGCTTTCACAACAGTTACAAACTATCTCCCAGCTGAATTTACGTTACAGCCCTGTGGGCACCCAGTGTAAGCAATCCAAACGGGATTTCCAAGCATACAAATACTATAGCAGATCCTCGTATGCAGAACAGGGGTGAGAAATAAACTTGGATCATTTGTAAATTGAAGAGGGGGAAAATCCCCATGTAGAAACAGCTTGGTTTAGTGTTAGAAGAATTTATTTTTTAAAGACGATACTTGAGGAAATTTGAGTAACAGAATGTTATCGGGTGTTAGTTAGGTGCAGTGTTGGAGTCCAAATGTCTCCTAGAAGACAAGTGTTATCCTTTATCAGCGTCCTAGATATTCACATGGCTGAGTCTTAAACTCAGGGAATGGCTAACAGCTGTTAGAGTCCAGATTTCATCTCAAGAGTAAACTTGAGTATTGTCATGAGAGGTGTATATGTATATAGCCAGAGGTTTTCCCATAATTCCTTCCTTGTATGGCCTAACGGTACCTAATGATATGGAAGTAAATTTGAAGGAAGTATGTCTATATGGCTTTGATACAATTTGACAGACTAATTGCACTGAGTCATCTTGGTTTTCTGGAGCTACCTCAAGACATCTGAAAAGCCAGCTCTCCTGGTATAGTCAGAGGCTTCTAAACAGTTATTAGGTCTGAGCCAAAAACAGTGGTGTGGTTTAAAATACCAGGGTGTCAGACTTCATGGTTTGGGAACAAGAGTTATTAAAATCAAATGCTACCTTCTACACCAGAGGAAAAGGAAGTCAGTTGGATTTGGGCACGTTTTTGGAAATCTGGTAAATTCTCCCATTGGTATCTAAATACTAAGTGAAATTAACCTCCGAATCCCATAAGGTCCTAAAGAAATCATCTGTCCCCAAATCAGTGACTTGCTCTCATGAGTACTTTGGGACTTATTGTCAGGTACAAGCTCAGGACATATAAAAATACACCTGCTGTGTATTATTGAGTTCACCTTTAAAATAGATTCAAAGACCAGTTTCTTTGCTACTTCTTTCCTGTGTCTTGAGTTATGATATTGATGGTTTATCATCGAGGAAGGAGCATTGAATATTTAAGGAGCATTTTTCCACCTTACCTGAGGTATGATTTGATTGACAAATAAAACTTGTGCACATTTAAACTGTGCCGTATGATGTTTTGCTATACTTACACATTGTCAAGTGATCACCACAATAAAGCTAATTAACACACGCATCACACCACATAGTTGCCATTTTATTTATTTGTTTATTTATTTATTTTGGTAGTGAGAAAACTTGAGGTCTGTTCTCTTAGCAAATTTTAGGTAATAATACATTATTATTAACTATGGTAATGTATAAGTTAGGGTTCTCGAGAGAAACAGAACTAATAGGACATAGAGAGAGATTATATATGAAGGGAGATTTATTACAGGAATTGTCTTTTACACAGTTAAGGAGGCTAAGTCCCACCATCTGTTGTCTGCAAGCTGGAGAGCCAGGAAAGCAGGTGGCATAATTGAGCCCGGTCTGAAGGCCTCTAGGTCAAGGTAGCTGATGGTGTAACTCCCATCCCCACATCAAAGTCCTGAGAGTCAGGCGGTTGCTGGTATAAGTCCCAGAGTCCAAAGACCCAAGAAACTGAATCTCTGGTGGCCAAGGGCAGAAGAAGATGGATATCCCATCACAAGAAGAGAGAATGAATTTACATTGCCTTCACCTTTTTGTTCCATTTGGACCTCCAGAATTGGGGGATGCCTACCCACATTGCTGAGGGTGAATCTCTTCATGTAGTCTACTGAATCAAGTGCAAATCTCTTTCAGAAACACCCAAATGGGCACACCTAGAAATAATGTTTGACTAGCTACTTGGGCCCCCCTTAGGCCATTTGAGTTGATGCAGAAAATCAACCATCATGGTGACCATGCTGTACATTAGGTTTCCAGAAATTATTCATCTTATAACTGAAAGTTTGTACCCTTTGACCAACATCTCCCCATTCCTCCCACCTTCTCAACCCATGCAACCACCATTCTGTTCTCTGCTTCTTTGAGTTAGTTAGGATTTTTTAGATTCCACGTATAAGTGACATAGTATAGTATTTGTCTTTTTATGTTTTGCTTATTTTACTTAGCATAATGCGGTTCAGGCTCATCCATGTTGTCACAAATGGCAAGATTTCCTTTCTTTTTTGAAGCTGAACATATACACCACATTTTCTTTATTCACTCATCTGCTAATGAACACTTAGGTTGTTTCCATATCTCTGCTGTGTTTAATAATGCAGCAAAAAACATGACAGTACAGATATCTCTTTGGGGTAGTGATTTCATTTCCTTTGGATATAGTCAGAAATAGGTTTTCTGGATCATATGCTAGTACTATTTTTTTTCAAAAGATTTTATTTATTTGACAGAGGGATATAAAGGGAGAGCACAAGTAGGCAGAGTGACAGGCAGAGGGAGAGAGAGAACCAGGCTCTCCCCTGAGCAGAGAGTCGAAGTGGGGCTTGATCCCAGGACTTTGGGATCATGACCTGAGCTGAAGGCAGATGCTTAACTGACAGAGCCACCCAGGTGCCCCTGCTAGTACTATTTTTTAAGATTTTGTGGAAATTCTGTACTGTTTTTCATAATGGCTGTACCAGTTTACATTTTCACCAACAGTGTAAAAGGGTTCATAAGGGAAATTTCTTAACTACAGAGGCAAGGAAATAGATTCTCTTTTCACTTAAGTACTAATGAATGTGAACTTCATGGCTGGAGAGGCACAAACTTCCCTAGGAAATATCTTTCTGGATTTACACAAGTTTGGGAATATCAAGACTCTCCATTAAAAGAACACCAGCCTCACTTATTCCTTATTTTGTGTTTCCCCTTCCTTTCGTCCTCCCTCCCTCCCTCTCTTCCTTCCTTCCTTCCTTTCCTCCCTCCATCCCTTCTTTCTTTCTTTCCTTCCTTCCTTCTTTCTTTCTTTGCATTCAGCACATTTGGTGTGCTTTCTATGGGCAGCTACCATATTGGTCACTAGGATTCCAAGGAGAGAGAAAAACTATAGACAGCCTATTGCTTCTAGTGCAAGGAGTGTTTAGGATTTTCCATAGATCAAAGGATCAAAGCACTGTAAGTTGGCTTCAGAAGAGTTGTTCAAGGTGACACGAGAGTTGACCATAGGGTTTCTCAAAGAACATAATATGAGTGGAGAGCTGAAGGAAGAGTAGGGAGGAGGGAGAAGAAAGGGAGAGGAAAGAGTATATTGAGGAGATGGGGTATGTGATGGGAAGAGGTCCCAAGTATTCTAGAAATGAAACAAGGGTTGTGTAGATAGAGCAGAGATAGAGAGGGATATGTGGAGGGCTCTGGCATTTCCCCGTTTCTTCCCTTTCCCATTTCCCACAGCTGGGCCATCTTCAAGGTCATAGATAAATCCAGATGCAGAGTAGAAAGTCAGAGCCTTCCTCATTTCTAAATATGTTTATATTCTTTGTTCATCCATCAATTTTAGACCCACCCACTTCTGCCCTGTTTGGGTAGATGAAGACTTAGCTTCCTCACACTGCCTTTCATACCTCACTCTCCCTATTTCCCCAAAATGGTTATAATCACCATTTATTACATCATTCATGATCATGAACTTTGTGGATATTGTTCATTGCTGAACCCGCTGTATACTGTGGTTATTTTTTTTTTCCTTGCACAGTTTTTTGACTTTGTTCGAATTAATACTTTGCCTTTTTTCCTTATTGGCTTCATTCTATCCCTATTACTTTCCATCCAACTGAAAGGAAAAAAAAGAAACTAACAAAAACAAAACTCCTGCATTGAGAGCACATACATGCATGGCCACCGGCATTTTGGGAGAATAGTGAGGCAAGGGTGTTGAGCGGCCCATTACTCACTCCATCTACTCTCTATCATCTTTCTCTTTTAGGATGGTATCACTCACTCTCCACCATGAGCAGCATCTGGATGGGTGAATCTATTCACCCAGCATCTCTCTGGGTGAATCTATTCAGACACTAAATCTGTTATTCCCGCCCTGTTGTGAAGAGCGTTACAGGTATTCTAGGTGCAAAGCAGTTTTCTTCTTCTTCTTCTTCTTTTTTTTTTTTTAAGATTTTATTTATTAATTTGACAGAGATCACAAGTAGACAGAGAGGCAGGCAGAGAGAGAGAGGAAGGGAAGCAGGCTCCCTGCTGAGCAAAGAGCCCGATGCGGGGCTCCATCCCAGGACCCTGAGACCATGACCTGAGCCGAAGGCAGAGGCTTAACCCACTGAGCCACCCAGGCGCCCCAAAGCAGTTTTCTTCTATTCTGCTAAGTCAGTTACCAGCCTTCCACTCTCTTTTCAGCTTCCAAAAAGTTGGTTAAAATTGTTCATCTTATGATGCATCCTCTCCTGTTTTCTTTGTCCTGATAGGTTTCTGCCTGTTCTTTTCCCTTTCTCCTATTCTAGTGGCATTTCAGGAGAGAGCAGGGCTAAAACATGGGGCCAGTCCACCATGTTACCTGGAGTTTCCTGCGGTTTCACAGTCAGGTGTCCCCTGTGTGCAATTCTTATGCCCCCATTCAGACTTGAGACTAGTGGGGATCTCACTAGGGAGGGAGGGGATAGCTATCATGCTGGACACGAGTTCCCTGGGACTTACTGCCTGCCTTCCTCCTGTGGCTTGTTGTGCCACACTCCAAAGTCTGGAGATGGGTCAGGAAGGATCGCAGAAGATTCTTACCCACTTGTGGTTTCTGGGGTTGCATGCTCTGTGTCTTGGAAATAGGAATGAGACCAAAAGGTAAGAATGCTTTTTTATTGCCTCTTAACCAAAACTTTAATAATAGACACCTCCTTCTATCCTGGCTTCTATCTCTCCGTGTCTAACTTCATTGAATCGGGACATTTGGAGTGTAGATGTTTATTGAAGAACTCAAAGTCGCAGGTCAGTCCTCCAGCCTCCTGGGCAGCTCTGCCCATTATTCCTGCGGTGCCCATCTCTGACTTCTATGATCCCAGACCCTCATCGGGTCGTGGAAGAAGACTTGCCGAGGATGCAGAAGGGTCTCGGGAAATGTGCATGCTTTTGCATCCTGAAATGAATGGAAACAGAAGGGGAACATTTTGGAAATATCTACCTAGGAAAGGTCAGCAAGGGAAGAATCCAAATAAAGTATAAACGGGGACGTGCCTGCCTTCTCGGGCAGGTGATCACAAGCCTCCTGGAGGCGGGGGTCATTCACGTTCCTCTGGGTTACTCAGCAACAGAGACCGTGAATAATATAATGGAAGACATCCATCTTTTCAGAGGCTGTGCTCCTGGGTGTAGGGTCGGCCATGCCACAGAGCAGCTGGGAGAGAATCTTTGCAGCTGCAAAGAGGGATTTGTAATGGAAATGCTGACAGACCCTTAACCATGGCAGTGCTAGCAAGAGCTGTGATAATACAGTGAATAAGGTGAATGGGCAGGGATTATCTCATTTCACAGCTGAGCTGTGTATTGCCAGATAAATCAAATCACGGTAAACGGCTTCATCTAATAAACTGGGTCAACATATAATGTATTTGTTCAGGTTCGCACTTTCATTGATTCTCATTTGATTTAAGAAGAGATATTTCAGCTCATGTTTGAATGCGTTTAGTATTCATCCCTCCTTCCGGAAGGAGAGGCCGAGAGGCAGAGACACATGGCCGGGATTTCTTTCTTTTTTTTTTCTTTTAAATAAATTAAGTTTTGCGATTCTTGGAAATTCTTTTGCTTTCCATCTTTATGCATCAAAGCGGGGGCAGGGCATCAGGAGGACCGCTTGGGGAGAAAGCCAAGAAGAAGCAGGAAAAAGAACTCCATTCCTTCATCTGCATTTCCCAATAATGTTTTAGTGATGTTTGCTAATGTATCATTCATTAACCATCAGCCACTATGAAAAACATAATCTATCTCGCAAAGTGGACATTATTATCGCATTAAATCATTTCACAATATACCTGAACGGTTCCACATGAGAGGCCTGGCCTGGCCAAGCTCAGATGCCTCCGGGGCAACTCGTCAGCAGTAATGAGATACGAGGTCTGTCTGTGATGAATACGATATTACTCGTGTCAGTGGTTGCGGACGGCACCCAGAATATTTCTTCTTACAGGTTTTTTTTTTTTTTCTCCTTCCATAGCAAAGGAACTCAGGCAAAGCACTATTAACCCAGTAAATGAAGCTCTAAAGATCACAGAGTGTGTCCATTAGGAGACAAGACGGTGACTAATCCAATTTTTCTTGCAGGGAGAGATCCTGATGCTTTGGTAACATCTGGGGATGGCGGGCCCTGCATCACAGATGAGCCTCTGTGTTCTGTCCTCTCTGTTAGGCTTCCTTCTCTGCCTTTGTGTAAGAATGATTGCTGCGTTGTCTCCTCCTCTCCCTCAAACTCTTCTTTCCAAAAACCTCTTTGGAGGTGATTAAAAGAGAGTCCATGGCTGGTGGAAGAATTGGAAAAGGTGATGGGTGGGGAAGGAAGAGACAGCCAAATGGTCAGTCTTCCCAGTTCACATTTACAGGACTGTTTCCGGATGCTTCAGGTCTGTGTAGTAGGCAGGCTGGAATCTGCAAAAGGGAGAGGCCAGTGGGTACCAGGGGCCACTGACTTTAGGCTCCTGTTAAAAGCACATTAAATAGTCTTGCTTCCAGGGAAATAATCCCTGTTTTTAACTCTCATAAGGGCATTTGCTTGCTTCCTTTATTCCTTGAAACACTGTTTGCAGGCATTTGTTTAAGATGTTGATGGATAAAAAGATTCCCATTGCCTCTTAGACAGCCATGGGACAGCTATGGGATGAGTATCTCGGGGAGCTCGGTAACAATATAAACAGAGAAGTGATTCTTTCCTTGACCCTGTTCTAAATCTTCCTCCCCTTCCTTTTCTTCAACAGTGTTTGTTACATGGCCACTTTATGCCATGGCTTGTGCAGGACACCCATGGTTCATGGCCTTGTCACTCCAACTAATAAATACAAAACAAATAAGAAGCCACATGCACTCACCTTTAGAATAACCACAAAGAAACTGTACTGATGCCCCAATTAAAATTGGGTTACAATTTGGCAACTGTCATATGTAACTAAATGTGATGTTTGATTTTTTAAATGACAACCTTGCATCATTGCTTCCCAAGAGAATATCAAAAATACATTCCCCCGAAGAGTAGCCTAGAGAGAGTCAGAAAATATATCTTTCCTCCCCAACCCCCCCGTGCATTTGTTTTCTGCAGTTAATCAATTCAGAAGGATTGGCTTAATTTTCCACACTGGAAAATACAGGTTGAAACACCCCCTTTGAAAGTCAAATTTATAATAGTTCACATTACTCTGGTATATCAGCTCAGGTGATGTGGAAAATGTAATTTTGAAAACATTTTGGCTTACTCGTGGTCTTTAGAAAGGACAGCATAGTATGAGTCATGATTTTATATCTACATGGATGTACTATCAGCTTCCCTTCTCATACTGAAATGACTGTGTAGATTTTATTAGTTTCAGTGAAATTTATTTACATTGATTGAAGGAATCAATCTCTCCCTACAAATCCCACCCTTCTTCTCCCTTGTTCCTCTTTCTGGTGTGTGTGTGTATGCATGCGTGTGCATGTGTGTTTTTCTCATTTGACTGGAAACTAGTTGATGGGCCATTTTACTGACAATGTCCTTAATTAGTCAAACTATAGCAAGGAAATATTTGTTGCTAATTTTTTCCAGAAGGTGTATCTGGGTTCTTTGTGTTTATTTAACTTTTCTTCAATTTATAGGGCTTACTGTGAGTATATTCCCAATGTTGTATAACCAACACCATGATCTCCAGAACTTTTTTTTTTTAATCTTCCCAGACTGAAACTCTATTCCCATGAAATATTAACTCCCCTTTCCTCCCTCCACCCAGGTAGTAATAACCACCATTGTACTTTCTGTCTACGAATTTGAAGAATAATACAGTATCTGTACTTTTGTGACTGGCTTATTTCATTTTAGTATTGTGTCTTCCAAGGTTCATTTGTGTTGTGGTTCATACCTGTTTTTAACAATATATTTATTTTCATATATGATCACTAACTAGAGACCAATAATCTGTTAGTGTTTTACTAGAATTGCTTCCTGAATTTAATGAAATGGAGTTGAATAACATTAAAATTATCAGCTTATATGTTTTCTGAAACACATTAATTCCCTTATTAGAGGAGTAGTACTTTTTGTTGGTCTCTGAGTCTTTTGGAATATGTTCTGTTTATCATAATTGCCCACACAATACCTATACAGTTTTGAAAATGATCCATTGATGTCTTTCAGCATTATTTCAAGTCATGTATCTGTTTTGGAGTCCCATATCTGCTCTTCAGTTTCAGTTTTTAAAAATTAAAAAAAAAATTTTAAAAAGATTTTATTTATTAGAGAGAGAGAGAGAGAGAGAGAGAGAGAGCATGAGTGGGGGGAGGGGCAGAGGGAGAGGGAGAAGCAGGCTCCCTGCTGAGCAGGGAGCTGGATGTGGGACTCAAACCCAGGACCCTGGACCCTGAGATCATTATCTGAGCTGAAGGCAGATGCTTAACCCACTGAGCCACCCAGGCACCCCCAAATTTAACTATTTTGTAGAACTATTTTAGGCAACCAGGATGTGCTGTGTTGTGCCAGTCAGGGCTTTGGTCATGCCTCTGCCTACTTATCAGGTTAATGTTTCCATACCAATGGTCTTTTTGGACCAACATCTGGAGACTCATGTCTTAACCTGTGACAGTGACAAAATATTGTCTTGGGATCTTTTGCAAAAGTCACTTCTGCAGAAGCTGCTAGATGGGATGCTACTGAGATCTTGTGTAAGCTGCAAAACAGCAATGCTAGTGTGGTTTTGTCTTAGCTGTCCCAGCTCCCTGTTTGCTGGGGACCCTGGATCTGATCATCTGATTGTCCAACTAACTCTAGCAATTGCAAGAATTACCCAAATGTGATACAGAGACATGGAGTGAGAAAAAGCTGTGGGAGTAATGGTGCCTAAGACTTGTATGAAGTAGGGCTGCCACAAACCTTCAATTTGTAAAAACAAAAAGTGCAATATCTGTGAAATGCAATAAAATAAAGGAGGTCTATTCTCTATTAGCCCAGGGGATCATTTATGAATTTTGGTGTGAAATTATTTAATTTGCCATATGGTTTATTTATTTTTTAAGATTTATTTATTTATTTTAGAGGTGGGGGGAGGGTCAGAGGGAGAGGGAGAGAGCCTCAAGCAGATGCCCTGCCAAACACAGAGCCTGAGGTGGGGCTCATTTGTAGGACCCTGAGATCATGACCTGAGCTGAAGTTAAGAGCCGGATGCTTAACTGACTAGGAAACCCAGGAGCCCCATTTAAAAAAAAAAATTCTTTATTTATTTGAGAGAGAAAGACTGCGAGCATGAGTGGGTGGGCAGAAGGAGAGGGAGGCCATTTGGTTTATTTTATTTTATGTTATTTTAAAAAGATTTTATTTATTTATTTGACAGAGATCAGAGTAGGCAGAGAGGCAGGTGGGGTAGGGGGGAAGCAGGTTCCCCGCTGAGCAGAGAGCCCGATGTGGGGCTCGATCCCAGGATCCCAGGATCATGACCTGAGCCGAAGGCAGAGGCTTAACCCACTGAGCCACCCAGGCACCCCCATTTGGTTTATTTTAAACTGAGTATGGTGTTCATCTTTATCTTTATAATACCAAAAGTTACATTTGTGAGTCCCTAGAGAAAAGAAATTTGGTTATGAAATTTCTTTTTCACAAGCCAGTTTGAACATCTAAAGAGTAATAAAATTTCTGATTCTTTTTATTTTTGAACTTAGATTAAGGGCTTATTACACAATATAAAATACTTATTTCTCGTTGTTAGTAATTTCAAGAAACAAGGCCATGGGGCACTGGGTGCAGCTGGGTCTAAGACAGGGGTTTGTGACCTGGGATCCAAAGCCAGGCTCAGGAGTTCACTGTTAGTTCTGTTCCACAACCCCTGGCAGGGGTTCTTTCCAAGGCTCTCTGGACCCTGTGTACTCCCACTCATGGATCCATCTTAAAATGCTGAGAAAGGGAGCATGGAAGCTGATCTTGATGGACAGGTCAAAAATATGGCCACCTGCAGTGCAGAATGGTGGGCATGAAGACCATGACTGCTGTGCCTGGACCTACTCTACTTGATTCTACTTAATGCCTCTAGTGTCAGCGGATGTTCCGTGTCACTGATGGAACCCATCAGACCAAAGATCTCACTGGTGGATGACCCATGCCTGGAAGCCCATCTGTCCTCTTCAACTGCAGCATTGGGCTGCTCTTCTGAATGTGGGTAGGTGAGGGGTATTGTCCAAAATCCACCCATGGGTTCTGCTTGCATTTTCTCCACTTTCTTAAAAACGAACGATTAGCTAAAATGTTTGTTGTCTTTCCTGAGACATTGTAGGTGTGCTTGTTATTCCTGCTTTTTTGTTTGTTTCAATGAGAACTCAACTCATTGAAATCATTTCAATCATTCCTCAACTCTTTCCTTTATAGTTTTTTCTTTTCTGCTTGGAAATTGTACCACCAGAAGGAGTTCTGTGGATTATGTTCAGTGGATTACACTCTGACCACACCTTTATAACCAGGTGAACTTGCATACTCAACACTGTGTCTTGAGCATCCTATGCAGCTGATTTTCACTCTGGAGGGCCTCCTAGAATTTAGTGGGAGCAGGAATTGCCCTTTGGAGAATGTTGATACCCTAATCTGAAGGCTAGATGGTATTTTCTTGCTGTCCTTGCATCTTGATAGTGACTTCTACTATCATTGAAACCACAGTGATCTCCTCTGGAGGAATTATATGAAAATTACATTGTGGAAAATAGCTAGGATATCACCTGAGCATTGAGGGCTACCACCTCAAGGCCTTTCTAACTTTCTTTTTCTCTACTTTTTCACTGCTCCCATGACGTGACTCAGCTCCTGACCAGTCTGACCAGATACTGACCATTTCTCATGACATACGTTGTCTTAGGGATAGATGTGGAACCCAGCTCAGGCCAGTGAAATGGGCAAGTGTGGATCTGGAAAAGGATTCTTTTTAGAAGAAGCAAAGGGGAAACATGACTTCTTCTGGAGTTATGATTTCTGGATATGAGGTGTGATATCTGGCACTGTGCAGCCATCTGGCAACTATGGCGGGGGGCAGCTCAGGCCAGCAGGTCACACGTGGCATGGTTGAAAGATGGAAGAAACCTAGTTCCTTGAAGACATCGTGGAACTATAGAGTATACCAATCTTGAAGCTCTTTTAACTCTCATTTCTAATTTTCTGAAGTAGAAGCTTGTGGATTCCTGCAATACCAGCCAACCACTGCATGTATTTTGAAGAATTTCTCTGAGTGGCCCATAAACACCCTATATCAGAATCTCTTGGAATGCTTGTTAAAAAAGCAGATTCCTCTACAAATGTGTATTATGGGTTCTGTGGATGGGGCCTAGGAATTGCCATTTTTTTAGCAATTTTACAATTTATTCCATGTTTACTCAGGATTTAGAAACTATATTTTCGGGTGGGGGGGGAAACATCTACTGGAAAGGGCTCAGTCTATCATCCTTTTAGAGCACAACCTTGCAGTGTATTGTATTTTCTTATGTTGATCATAAATTCTTGCATGGTAACTCAAAATCTGAAAAAATTATCCTAATGACACATGAATCCACAGTCCAGGAATAGGAAACAGAGCAGAAGTGACATAAAGATCAGAAACATTTACTAGGGCAATTAGAAGAAGAAGAAATGCTGTAATCCAAGAGGATGAAAATAATTCAGTGAGCAAATGGGTTTCCTCAAATATATATTCAGCAAACAGATGGTAAAGTGGAAAGTTGGCCCATTAAGAAATAATTATAGTAGGTGATTGGGGACTGGGGAAAAGGAAGTAAGAGATTTATTAAATAGCTTCTACGCATTTATTCAGAAAGGTGGCAAATATTTGGATTATATGGGCAAGAGAATGTGTATGGGTGAGAGCAAGTGAGCCTTAGAGAAAGTCAGCAGAGTTTAAAGCCACAAGGAGTGTGAAAATGCATCATATGGTCCTCTTATGATCTGAAGTGTAGCCCTCACTCCCAGCATCTCACAGGCCATCAAGGCAATTTGACTCCTGTGTACTTAAATGGCAGTTGTAAAAATGATAGTTCTGTAATGTCTGATAATTAAAATATATATATATTTTTTTGCCAGTGAAGGCTCTATTTGTTGAAACACACACATTCACACGTGTGCACACCATTCTCTACCCCCCACTTCAACCACTTAAACACCTTTATCTCCTTTTCACAAGCCCTCGATAACTTCCAATTACTGAAGCCATAAATGCCCTATTTTACAAAGTAATACTCTCAAGGCCAGCACATTTGCCTCACTTACTACCTGGAAAAGACTAAGTCAGAAGAGTAATTTAGATTATATTTCCTTTAGAACTTCATTCCCATGGCCCTAGAGAACAGATATTGATGTTTTCATCCTCCTCGTGGGTGGGTTTTTTTTTTTTCCCTCTTAAATGTTGAAGGCTAGAGAGCCTATCACTAAAACACTACTAAGAAAAGAATTCTTGCATTTCCACACAGGAGCTTTTCACCAACTTCCCACTCTCAAACATGTGAATCTACGGATCTACCTACATCTTTGTCGATCACATTCTCCTTATCAACGTCCCCCACCAGGATGGCACATTTGTAATAAGCAATGAATTTATAATGACACATCATGATCCCAAAGCCCATAGTTTATTCTTTTAAAGGTTTGTTTATCTTAGAGAGAGAGAACATGAGTGGAAGGGGCAGAAGGACAGGGAGAGAGAAACTCAAGCAGACTCTGAGCTGAGCAAAGAGCACACATGGGGTGCATCTCATGACCCTGAGATCGTGACCTGAGCTGAAACCAAGAGTCAGGCACTTAACTGACTGAACTACCCAGGTGACCCCCAAAGCCCACAGTATAACTTGGGTTCACTCTTGGTGTTGCATATTCCATGTGTTTTGGCAATTTATAATAACATGGGTATATCATCATGGTTTCAGAATGGTTTCACTATCCTAAAAATCTGTTCTCAGGCTTCCTATCCCTCCTTCCCCACTAAGCAGGGCAATCATTGGTCCTTTTATTGTCTCCACAATGTTGCCTTTTCCAGAATGTCGTACAGTTGGATTCATACGACATGTAGCCTTTTCAGATTGGCTCCTTTCACTTAGTAATATGCATTTTAAATTTCCTCTATGTCTGTTTATGGCTTAATAGTTCAACTTCATTTTAGCACCCGAAATATTTTATTGTCTGCATGTACTACAGTTGATTTAAAGTTGACCTATTGAAGGGCATCTTGGTTGCCTCGAAGTTTTAACAATTATGAAAAAAGCTGCTCTAAACATTCCCGTGCAGGTTCTTGTGTAGACACGAGTTTTCAGCAACTCTGAGTAAATACCAAGGAGCGTGACTGATGGATCATAGGTAAGAGTATGTTTAGTTTTGTGAGAAATTGCCAGATTGGCTTCCAAAGGGGCCACACTATTTTTCTTTCCCAGCAGCAGTGATTGAGGATTCCTGTTCCTCTGCATCCTCATCAGGGTTTGGGATTTTGGCCATTCTATTAGATGTATAGTAGTATCTTGTTGTTGTTTTAATTTGAAATTCTGTACTGATAATGTTGAGGATCTTTTCATAGGCTGTTTGCCATCTGTATATGTTCTTTGGTGAGCTGTTAGGGTCCTTGGCCTGTTTTTAAATAATTATTTTCTTATTGCTGAGGTTTTTATTATTTTATTTTATTATTTTTTTTTACTTTATTTGTTTTACAATTTTAATTCCAGTATAGTTAACATACAGTGTTATATGAGTTTCAGGTGTACAATATAGTAATTCAGTAATTCTATACATTACTCAGGGCTCACCATGCACTCTTTAATCCTCATCACCTGTTTCACCCATGCTCCGACCCACTCACCTCCCCTCTGGTGACCCTCAGTTTGTTCTCCACAGCTAAGAGTTTGTGTGTTGGTTTTTCCCTTTTTTTCTTTGTTTGTTTTGTTTCTTAAATTCCACATATGCGTGAAATCATATGGTATTCGTCTTTCTCTGACTGATTTATTTCACTTAGCATTATACTCTCTAGCTGCATCCATGTTGTTGCAAATGGCAGGATTTCATTCTTTTTATCGCAGAGTAGTATTTCATTATCTATAGATACCACATCTTCTTTATTCATTCATCTATCAATAGGCACTATTGATAGGATTATTACAAATAATGCTGCAATAAATATAGAGAAGTGCATGTGTCTTTTCAAATTAGTGTTTACATGTTTTGGGGGAAAATACCCAGTAGTGAAATTACTGGGTTATAAGGTAATTTTATTTTTAATTTTTTGAGGAACCTCTACACTCTTTTCCACAGTGGCTACACCAGTTTGCATTCTCACCAACAATGCATGAAGGTGCCTTTTTCTCTGTATCCTCACCAACACTTGTTGTTTTTTGTGCTTTGGATCTCCGTCATTCTGACAGGTATGAAGTGATATCTCATTGTGGTTTTGATTTGGATTTCCCTGATGATGAGTGATGTCGAGTATCTCTTCATGTGCTTGGCTGGCCATCTGTGTGTCTTCTTTGGAGAAATATTCATTTGTCTTCTGTCCATAGGACCTAATCTATTTTGAATCTATTTTTTAAAAATTTTATTTTATTTTTCCAGTGTTCCAAGATTCATTGTTATGAATCTATTTTTGTATATGGTGTAAGAAAGTGGTCCAGTTTCATTCTTTTACACATAGCTGTCCAGTTTTCCCAGCACAATTTGCTGAAGAGATTGTCTTTTTCTTATTGCATATTCTTGCCTCCTTTGTCAAAGAGTAATTTACCATATACTTGTGGGTTTATTTCTGGGGTCTCTGTTTTGTTCCACTGATCTACATGTCTGTTTTTGTGCCAGTACTGTTTTGTTCACTATAGCTTTGCAGTATATCTTGAAATCTAGGAAGTGATAACTTCAGTTTTGTTCTTTCTCAAGATTGCTTTGGTTATTCAGGATCTTTTGGGGTTCCATACAAATTTTAGTATTGCTTATTCTAGTTCAGTGAAAAATATTATTGATATTTTGATAGGGATCGTGTAAAAATCTGTAGACTGCTTTGGGAAGCATGGGCTGTTTTAACAATATTTGTTCTTCCAATCCATGAGCATGGAATATGTTTTCATTGGTATAGTCTTCAATTTTTTTCATCATTGTTTTATAGTTTTCAGAGTACCAGCCTGTCACTTCCTTGGCTAAGTTTATTCCTAGGTATTTTATTATTTTTGACACAATTATAAATGGGATTGTTTTCATGACTTCCCTTTCTGCTACTTCATTATTAATATATAGAAATGCAGTAGACTTCTGTATATTGACTTTGTATCCTGCAACCTTTCTGAATTCATTTATCAGTTATAGTAGTTTTTTGATGGAGTCTTTAAGGTTTTTATATACAATGTCATGTCATCTGCAAATAGTGAAAATTTTACTTCTTCCTTATCAAATTGGATGACTTTTATTCCTTTTTCTTGTCTAATCACTGTAGCTAGGACTTCTGTACTATATTGAATAAAAGTGGTGGGAGTGGGCATCCTTATCTTATTCTTGATCTTAGGGGGTCAGCCTCTCAGCTTTTCCTCATTGAGGATGACTAAGCTGTTGGGTTTTTTATTATGTTAATGTATGTTCCCTGTAAACCCACTTCATTGAGAGTTCTTATCCTGAATGGATGTTGTACATCATCAAATGCTTTTTTTCTGCATCTATTGAAATGATCAAATGGTTTTTATTCTTTCTTTTGGTGTGATGTATCACATTAATTGATTTGTGAATATTGAGCCACTTTTGAAACCCAGGTATAAATCTCACTTGAGTGTGGCGGATGATTTTTTAAATGTATTGTTGGATTTGGTTTGCTAATATCTTGGTGAGGATTTTTGCATCTGTGTTCATCAGAGATATTGGCCTGTAGTTCTTTTCTTTTCTTTTTTTTTTTTTTTTTTTTTTTTTGTATCAGGGCAATACTGGCCTCAGTGAATTAATTTGGAGATTTTCCTTGTTCTTCTATTTTTTGGAATAGTTTGTGAAGAATGGCATTAACTCTTCCTTAAATGTTTAGTAGAATTCACCTGTGAAGCCATCTGGTTGTGTACTTTTATGTTGGGGGAGTTTTTCAGTTACTGATTCAATTTAATTGCTGGTAATTTATCTGTTTAAATTTTCTATTTCTTCCTGATTTAATTTTGGGAGGTTATGTTTCTAGGAATTTATCCATTTCTTCTAGTTGTCCTGGTTTTTTGGCATTTAATTTTTCAGTTCATTCATAAAATTTCATTCGTATATGCTCTTATAAACCTTTGTGTTTCTGTGGTGTTGGTTGCTATTTCTTCTGTTTCATTTATGGTTTTGCTTATTTGAGTCATCTCTCTCTCTCTCTCCCTCTTTCTCCTGATGAGTCTGGTTAAAGGTTTATCAATTTTATTGATCTTTTCAAAGAACTGGCCCCTAGTTTCATTGATCTATTCCATTGGTTTTGTTTGTTTCTATTCATTTATTTCTGCTCTAATCTTTATTATTTCCTTCTTTCTAATGGCTTTGGGTTTTATTAGTTCTTCTCTTTCTAGCTCCTGATAGGTTACATGGTTTATTTGAGATTTTTCTTGCTTCTTGATATAGGCCTGTGTTGCTCTAAACTTCCCTCTTAAAGCAGGTTTTGCTGCATTGCAGATTTTGGTTCACTGTGTTTTTACTCAAAGGAGGCTATGAACTGATATTTGGTGAGCGAGCAAGGAGGTAAAATATATGGGCTTTGGGAAAGAGGCATCCATGGGGAAATCCCAACTTGGCCATGACCTCTAAGTTGAGAAGGGTGGCCCTTATGTCAGATGCTTGTGGACCACTGCTTGAGTACTGGGTAGGTAGCCATCCTGGAGATACTGGTTGCTTTAATGGATTTGTTTGAGAAACTGTGCATGGAATCACTGTGATAGTGATGAGAGCAGGGAGGAGGATGTTAAGGTGATTGACAGTGAAATGGATAAAACAACCCATGCTCACTGACTCCTGATACCAAGGGGAGAAAAAGACAGCAACAACACCAGGCAATGGGGAAACCTCCACTTGAGGAGACTTTCATGATGAGAGAATACACCACCATGGAGCTTATTGATATAGCTGTCAAGTTCCAGCAAAGGTCAGAGAGAGTACCCAGGCTTGGTTAGTTGTGGTTATTGGATTCAGGAGGTGATGGTTTTTCTCTTACCAGAAGGCAATGGCTTTTCTCTTACCAGGAGGCAGAGATGATGAGCAACATCATCACACACCCTGCCTCTGGCAGCACCTGTGTGGCCCTTGGGTGGTTCAAGATACTCACTCCCTCACACACTGGACTATTCTATCCTGCCAAGAGTCTTATAGCTATTAGGAGGACATCCCTGGGCATGTGGAACCCTGGAAATCTATACAGGAAGTACAACAAATTCATAGGGAATTGGGAATGAGACAGGCAATCTGTGCAACTATCTTTGAAGACCTTGGTTAGGCCACACTCACTGTAAGAATGAAAACTAAGATTCTCCAGTTTACTCCAGCACCCGGGATGGGATGCTGCTATCTATGCTAAGCCCAATTGTGAGACAATATGTTTATGATGGTGGGCAATCCATTGCTGATCTGGGGACAGCTGACAAATCCCAAGAATGTGTATGGGTTGTGCAAAAGACCTGAGACAGAGAAGGAGCTTAGAAAGCCAAAAGATTATCCCAATTGGCTGCAAAGTTTCCAGAAAAGTAACCCAGAAGCAAAGGTGGTTTGACTTCATTGCTGTGGGGACCACACCTGAAGAGACAGACTGACTAAGAGACAGACAAACTAACATTATGTTGGTCAGCCTGTGGAAAGCCTTAAAACTTGAACAACAGTTCGGATCTGCCTCATATGCCCCTTCCATCCCTGATGCCCGATCCGCTCCAGTAGAGACCTCAGGGATATAATCTTGTTAGTGGATGCCTCCTATGCCCTGAGACAGGATGCAGGCCAAGAGTGCCTCCAGGTGAGAGCCATTGGAGGTGATCAGAGGTCTGAGGTCAAGCTCACTGTTCATTGGTCCTCCAGAAATAAATGGAGGGTGATGGCTTTGGGGGATACAGGAGCTGAATGTACTCTAATACATGGTGACCCTCACAAGTTTCCTAGTCTCCTCAGCATCATTGATGGTTATGGAGAGCAAATAGTTACATTCAGGAAGGTCTTGTGACAACACAGATGGAACTTCTCCCCACTACCTTCAAAAATACAAGGCCTTTAACTCTCTAGTACCAGAGAACATATTGGGCATTAACATCCCCCAGGGTCAAACCGTGCAAACCTATTATTGATGAATTCTTCCTCTGGGTTGGGATAATCAAACCAGTGCTGAGGGGAAGCAGCAACAGGGAATCTATAAGCCTACCACTCCCGTGAAGAGTGGCAATTGTCAAACCATATAAATGGCTTGGGGACATAAGTAGATATGAGAAACTATCTAAGAACTGTACTGGATAGGTGCCTACTCCTTTCAACAGTCAGTATGGATGGGAATAAAGCTAGATGGCCCACAGTGGAAGACAATGGACTACTGATAATTGAACAAAGTAGTGTCCAATCCATGCAGCTATGAACAACATTATTACCATCTTAGATGCCTTAGCCATGGTCCTAGGAGTGTCTTGTGCTCTGCTGGCTTTAGCAGAAGATTTTTTTCAGTATATCTCTGGTCATCCAGTTGCAAGAACAATTTGTCTTCATGTTGGAGAGACAACAAAGGACCTTTCAAGTGCTTCCCCAAGGATACCTAACAGCCCTACCATATGTCATGGAATGGCAGTCCATGACCTGGCCCTGTTTTTCCCTGCACCAGTAAAATGGACCCAAAACATTGATGATATAATGTTAACATGTGAATACTTGCCTCTGTTGTAGGACACACTCAGGGTTTGCTGGAACACCTGAGAGGGAGAGGATGGACAATGAAACTGCAGAAAATTCAAGGCCCAGTCACCACTGTAAGGTTTTAGAAGTGTTTGGTGGGATAAGATGTTCATTGTCCCAGAAGCTCTGATCGATAAGGTGCAAGCCTTATCAATCCAACCACTAAGAATGTGGAAGTGTGCAAGACTTTATAGGGATTTTGGGATTTGGGAAGCTTTTTATTTCCCCACTTGACATAGTGCCTCTGTCTCTTATACTGCCTGGACTTTGCCAGGGCATGTGTGAGACTGGCAGTCAAAGCAGCAAGGTGACTTTGGAAAGGAAAAAACACTAATGAAACAGATTAGAGCTCTGGACATCTCCCAGTCAAAGCTACTATTTGAGTTAGATGTGTCTGGGACTGAAAAGGTGTGGGTCCGGCACTGTGACAAGAGACAATAGAAGGAGAGTGGCCCCAGTATTTTGGACCCAGCTCTGGTAGGTAATCCCAACAGTTCCTGAAGTGTCCACAGCACTTCTCCAGGTGGAGCCTTAGAGGAAGGAATAAACTAGTAGCCAGTAGGCTGAACTCAGAATGGAGTTCACTTGGCTGGTGGTCACTTATGAGACTTGGCCATTAACCCTTTGCACTGACAGTGGGTTGCTCTAAAGAGATTTACTCTATGGCTCAAATGATGGCAAGCTGAGGGGTGGTGGTTATCAATAAGCCCTTGATGGATCCTTGAAGGGTCAGGATATATGGAAAGACAATGGTTCTACCAGTAAGAAATGAGGTAGTCATTGTTTTCCTTGTCTTGGCTTATAAGGCACTGACACCCCTTGGCATTCCAGAAGCTGATGCCCTTTCTCAGGTATGAGCCTGAGGAACTGATCCTTCAGTGGAGACAACAGATTGGAGGCACAGGAAGAGTAGCTATCATTTAGCCCAGATGGGATGGAAGGTTGCTGAGGACGCCAGATTGCTCTTGAAGTACAGTGACTCGATTAAGCAATAATAGGATGTCCTATGTGTTCTAAACAACATCCAAGGTAACTGCCAAAGGAGTCTGGGGCCATCCATTAAAGTTCCCAACCAGTGAGTGATTGGCAAATTGATTGTATTGGCTCCTTCAGGTGAAGGTTCTAAATAGTCCTGGTTTGTGTAGACACGGGGTCTGGCCTAAATTGTTTTCCTCCGTCATTGTGCAAACCAGGCTGCCACCATTAGGGAATTAGAGAAGCTGAGTACCTTGTATAGATACCCTCATAGATTGGACGGTGATGGTGGGGGGGCACATTTTAAAGGTCATGATGTGTGAAATTGTGCAAAAGAACTAGACACTGATAAAGGTTCTATCTCCCCTATAACCTGTGAGTAGCAGAGTTGGTAGAAAAAAAAATGGACTATTAAGACAGCATATTAAATTAGTAACAGAAAAAAACACCTTGGCTGGGTGAACTACCATAATGTTCCAGGCTTTAATACATTTTACTGGTCAGCCAGTAGGGCCTGTAGCCCCATATACCAGACTGGGAACTAGACACCTAATATTGTAAAGGTACGGAAGTCCCAGGAAACAGCCATTGTCCCAGCTCTCACTGTGGGTCAGTGTACTTTGCTGCTGAGAACACCAAGACTAACTAGGTGGGAGTTCTCTATTAGAATTTGCAGTGGGACATCCTGCCTGGATGGGTGAGTTACTTCACACCCTGGGTGAGGGGGAATTACTCTGTCTCTACTGGGATCTTGTTCTACTGCAAGCTGGACCTGTTGAAATATCCGGTATTTGGAATGAAACACAAGCCATTGGAAGAGGGTCCTGGTCTTGTGTATCTCACCCCTAATCTGTCTTCTTACACTGGACAGTGCTGCCTCTTCCAGACAACCAGTATACTGTATACAACCAGGTTAGTTCTTAAAATAGCCAACCTCCCTCTCCTCAAGGCTAGGTGGGCATGGCTGGTAGGATCGTTTGGCTGCTGTCTCTTTTCCTTCAATTGGCCTGGAGGGTGTTATAACACACATACAAGCCCTTACTAAATCACCCAGTAAGCCTTAAATAATAGGCAACAATGCTTAGCTTTGTTGAATGTTAAAAATGTTTCTAATGAGAAAAGCTATCCTCCAAACTAGAATGGCCTGGACATTATTACTGTCCTGCAAGGAGGCATCTGTGCCATAATAAACTGAATGTTACCTGTTTATACCTGATGAGCCTGTGAATGTATCATCTTTATTAGGTCACATGAGGACACAAATGAGCACCTTGAATGATCCTGGCCTATTGCCTAAGTGACTTAATAAATCAATGGTTCAGATCATGGGGCTTTTGGTGGAAAAAGTCATCACTGATTTTGGGGATCATTGTCTTAGTCTGTGTTTTTTTCTCACATGTTCCAGTACTGTGGCTATGGCATCTGCTTCCACTTCACCCAGATACCAACATAGGAGCCACTTCTATGCTAATAACTCCCCTTGCTATTTGCTCAGGGCATTTGTGGAAGAGGGGGTCATGTGAGATTGTAAGGCCAGGTCATGAGGAACAGTCATTGAGAGAAATGACTGTTGGCGGACCTGTGAGCTGGACCCCAACAATCAGAAGCCCATCACTCTTCCCCTGGCCTTGGAACATGCATTGCACTTGTCTTTCCCATTTCCAGAAGCTCAGCCCACAAGGGCACTGCCTTGAGATAGTGATGTGGTGTTAAGATCATCTGGATGCTGCATGTGACTGAACCTAGTTAAAGCCTCTATATGAACTTTTAAGACTTCGGCAGGTGAGTGCGGAGATCTCTTCTTCTTGCAGGTGTCCAAGACAAGAATTTTAGGTAAGTTTTCTTGTTTATTAAACCTTCCACCTACCAATTTGGACTATCTGCCTCTTTCTTTGGTCTCTCCTTACTCTGTGAGAATGGGTGCTGGTTTCAGATCACACCTGGGAAGCTTCCGAGTTGGTGGTTAACCAACACCATTTGACATTCCTTTGTAACAAGTCACCAGTATATATATGATGACTTATAAAGTCATTTACTTATTTCTCTCCCTAGGCTATTATTAGGAGACCAAGGACTGGGTCTCTTTTTGGTCCACAGTGTCAATCAATATTCTTGAAAGATGGGTCCATGAGAGGAAACTTGGTGATCATACTGTCTCTTCTGTAGTGCCCACTGCATAGAATTGTCATGTCGATTATATTTATTTTGTTCTCACCTCTCCATAGAGATTGCACTTGCTAAACTGATTAACAGCTTGTTCCCTGTCAAATTTTTTGGCTTCTTTACTCTCATCTTTCTGAGATTTATTTAAGTGGCCTAAATATGTTTTCTCCTTGGTTGCCTTTCTCTTCCCCTCTCTCACTCTGTATGCAGATTGTTGCCTGTTTGAAACATTTCTTGTTTCTTTGTTGGTTTCTCTTTTCTCTCTCCAATAACTGAAGTAAGAATTCAGAGCAACTTGGTTTTCTCTGTCCAAACACAGCCCACAGAATTTCGGTAACACTACATTTCATGCTGAAATCCATCACCACTTGACGTTCACATCATTGAAAATTAATTTACTGTGTGGTTCTCACATTCTTCGCAGCATATTCTTTGGTACTTTGCATAACTTTATTTTGACCTACATATAAATACTAATGTAATAAATATATAAATAAAACATAATAAGATTAAATATATTCTTAAGTTAATTTGTTGTTCCTTTCTAACTTTCCTCCATGTTCCCCTGATCCCTAATTCTTAAGCTTGGTGCCAGTCTGTTCTTTCTGTCCTTCTGTCTTTTCTGTCTGCCCTTACCTGGCTAGCAGACCAGGCTGCCCTTCCACTGACTGAGCACACAGTAAATGCCATTGCTAACAAACCTTGTTCTGAACCCTCCCTCTCAACATTTTTGTCTTATATTTTGTGACCTTTTTTCAGGTCTTGGGCTCTGGACATCTGGTCCTAGGTGTGTGTTTTTTTTGTTTTTCGTCTTTTTTTTTTTTTTTTTTTTTTTTTTAGTAACAGCTTAATTGAGATATAATCGACACAGTAGTCATCCACACATATTCAAAGTGTTAAAATTCAATGAGTTGTGACATATAGACATCTACCTCACACCCCTTGGTCATTCATTCCCCCTCCTCCCCATAAACCCAATCCACAAAACTACTGATCTACTTTCTGGCCCTCTAAATTAGTTTGCATTTTTCAGAGTTTTATATACATGAAGTCGTACAGAATGTCTTCTGTTTTATCTAGTTTCTTGACATAATTATTTTGTGATCCATTCATACTGGTGCTTTTACCAAGAGTGCATTTCTTTCTTTCTTTTTTTAAAGATTTTATTTATTTATTTGACAGAGAGAGAGATCACAAGCAGGCAGAGAGGCAGGCAGAGAGAGAGGGGGAAGCAGGCTCCCCACTGAGCAGAGAACCCGATGCGGGGCTTGATCCCAGGACCCTGAGATCATGATCTGAGTTGAAGGCAGAGGCTTTAACCCACTGAGCCACCAGGCGCCCCCAAGAGTGCATTTCTTTTTATTAGTATGTAGTAGCATATTATGTGAGCACACAGCAATTTGTTTGATCACTTTCCTTGTTGGTGGAAATTTAGATTGTTTCCAGTTTTGGGCTCTTAGAAGTAATGTTCTATCCTTGTATAAATCTTTGTATAAATGTGTATTTCATTTTCTCTTGGGATAATCCCGAGGATTGGACTGGCTGGATCATATGATAAGTCTAACTCTTTCAGAAATTGCCAAACTGTTTTCTAAAGTGGTTTTGTCATTTTTTAAAATTCAATTTTAGTTTTTCAGTGTTCCAATATTTTACGTCTTTTTCAGGAGTGGCTAAGAGCTCCAGTTCTGCCTCCATATTCTCACCAGTATTTGGTATGGTCAGTCTTTCTAATTTTAGCCATTTTAATAGGTGTATATTAGGATTTCAATGTGGCTTCAATTTGTATGTCCCTAGTAACTAATGATGTGAGCATCTTTTCATGTGCTCATTTGCCAGTTATATATTTTCTTGGTTAAAGGGTCTGTTCAAACTTGGCCCATTTTTAAAATGTGTTGTTTTCTTTTTGTTGAGTTTTCAGAGTTCTTTATATATTCTGGACATAAATCTTTTATCAGATATATGCTTTGCAAAGATTTTCATCCAAGCTGTGGTTTCTTTCTGTAAGCAGTATCTTTTGATGAGCAGACATTTTTACTTTTAATGCACATCAATATATCAATATATCCTTTTATGGATTATATGCATTTGGTGTCTGCCTAATTAAAAGTCACAAAGATTTCATCCTGTATTTTCTTCTAGAAGTTTTATACTTTTAGGTTTTACATGTAGGTCTATGATCTTTTGTATATACAAATTATGGATGGAAGTTCGTTTTTCCTTTTGGCTAAGGGCTTGCTTCTTATTTTTTAGCCTCATGCTTCTGTCTTAAGCTCGACACTTGGGAATTATCGTCAACGACCATTTACACCCACACATTGGACCACACTGGTTGCAAATGTTCTGGTTAATACTCTGCCAAATAGAACTTAGCCTTTGGACCGGACTTTGTGATGATTATTAGGGTCAACCTTTGCACTGTGTAGTTTCCACTCTGCATAGGAACCACATAGATCTCCCCCAACATTTTTTTTTTTGAGCCTAATTGATCATTTCTCAACTCTTCATGCACAACTCTTGATCTACCTCTTTATTCTTTAAGTGCTCATCTCACATCTCTGTATTAATTACTGTGATGGGTAGCTTTCAGAACTTCCTCCTTTCCATTTATCTCATATACAGCTCACTTAAAGCTGTCTCTATCTTCACCCCCAGATTTTCAACTCAAGTATGAAACCTAGTTCTTTTGGTTCATTTAACCAACATTTATTGCACTTTACAATGTGCCGTGCAAGGTGCAGCAAGCAGAGCAGACCACAACCTTGCTCTCATGGAGCTTATAATCTAGTAGCAGATATAGACAGATAAAAAGGCTAATGTAGCAAAGTGAAATTAGGTCTCCTCTTTTCAACACTTCTTTCAATTACAGCTGGCCTGCTTATTCTGAAGAAGTGCATCTATTTATGGCTTTTCTCTTTGCCCAACCATCCAGCGAATGAAAATTAGATGGCACACTACAGATGAACAACATAACATTCACACTAATGAAATTTCTGCAAGAGGTGAATTTTTTTTTTTTTTAACCTGAAAACCAGCCATCTGATTTTGGCTGTAAGCAAGTAACCTAAGCAGTGAATTGCAACTGTTTAATTCCAGTAGGGATTCTTTTGCTTCTGCCTTTGAGTACTGTTTTAATGGGTTGCATGTAAAAAATTATACCTAGCTTAACACTGTAAGACTCTAGTTCAAATGTTTTCTCTGTCATTTGCTGTGTGACCCATAATTATTCTGTGTCTTGGTTTTTTATTACATAAAATTGAGAGTTTGGAGTTCTTTTGATTTTCAAATGCTAGGATGCTTCGTTTTCAAAATTACTTAACAATTGTCTTATTATTCAACATGGCAAGACCATCTCCCTCTGTCTATGATCACTCTTGCAACCCAGTAGCTAGTTATTTTATATAATAAGCATAAAACATATATATAATATAATAAACATATAATCACAATATACATAATAATACGTAACCATGTACCTATGTACAAATATTTCTGTTTCAGATGTTTAACGTCTGTGTGCATGAAAATTGTTGTTCTGTATTTACTAAGAATTTAAGTATATGACGTCAGTAGGTTTTTTTTTTTTTTAATTTTTAAAAACTTGTGGCATCTCTATAACCCAGGCATGTGGTATAAGCAAAGTGTTAACCAAGTGAGTTTATATTAATGGCTTCGTGTATAGATAAAAGAATTCCTCAGTAGCCCAACAGGTTTGGGCATTCTGGTAAGCAAGCTACAATTGTGACCCATTTAACTGTGGTCTTTTATGAGATGTCAAGATTGAGGGTCTGGTCTGTCTAACTGGACAAATTCTCCTTTTTTCATTTTGTTTGTGTGGAAACAGCCTCACCCCTGATCTCCTACTTGGCTAATTCCGGCGAAGTCCCACTGGGAGCGTGGCAGGAAGAGGGGAGCGAGGCGGACAGACTGGAGAGCTTTAATGCTGCTGATGACTGCGCCATTACCCAGAAAATGCAGGTTAATGTGGGGAAAGGGAGGAACCGCAGGAGGCAGGAAAGCAAACCCAACAATACCTATTAGAAGGAACAGTCATGCAGCATAATGGTCAGGAAGAAGTAGTAAGTGTCAAAAAGTCAGAGGAGCTCCCTCCATCCCCTAATCAAAGAAAACATGCTAGAGACATGGATTAAAGGAACAGCAATAGAGTAAATGCTGGACTGATTCGTATGGACTCTGCCCTCACACTGTGCCCGGGTCCAAAGTCACCCATGGGTCTCTTAAGTCCTATTGGGACTTAAGGAAAAACAGCCCACATTGAAGGGAAGGATGTGCTCATGTGGCAGGATACAACTGTGTTGTCACTGTTTCTAGTAAGTTTGGGGTCAACTTCCTGTAAACGATCAACTTGGCATTTACAAATAACTTTATTATGAAGCGGAATATTAAGTGAGAAACAGAGAGACACAGACAGGATTATGTGATAATTCAGAGTAGAAGGAATTCAATTTCTGCTCAAGGATTCATGAGGACATTGAATTTGAGATAAGCCTTGTAGAACTAGAAAGATTTCATGAAGCTGATATCGTGGAGGTAAGGCAGATGGAACGAGAGAAAACGAAAGAGGCGTTAGGAAATAAGAGGATGCCTAGAGAATATTAATAGTCCAGTTTGGTCAAAGGATGAGAAAGAAGATGGGGACAGAAAGAAATAAGGGTGTAGTGGTAGAGCACAGTCCGTGAAGATGGCGCCCTTGGCTTTGTTTCTCCATATATCCCCACTTTCTCAACGTTATTCCACTCCTGGCCTCCAGGTGGTGCCTCAGGTCAGAACCATCCCGATGGGAATATGTGAAAGCCTTCCTCATCCGTTTGGATTTGATCGTACATCATGTTCCTTGGAGTTAGAATCCAGAAGCCCAGCCTCACTGGCAGACTCTAACATGCCTTTGGCTTCTATTCTCCAACTGTCCTCTACTCCATATGGAGAGCCCAGTGCCCGGAACTCCAGAGGGTGACCAACCAGCTCCCACATCACAGGACTCCCTGTTTTATCCAGCCTCATGTTCATCAAACTGAGCTTGTACTTGCTCCCTCCTCCATAACCTGCCCAGTCACTGGGCCTGTTGTATAGTTACCCCCTAGAAATGAATCCTAACACTCTGAAGCTGTGCCCTGGGATCCTGTATAGCTGTTAACAGTCTCTGCCTCTGGGCTTCTCACCCATTCCCTGCAAGTTGGAACTTACCACCTGTGGACTCATTGTTTCCACACCTGTGCAGCTTCCTGGCTGGATCTGCACCTGCTTTGTGCTAAATTGCTAATTTGATGTTTTGGTATTGATCGCTATAGAATTAGAAATAAAACTATATATCTGGCCTCATTGGGCCTACACATGCTAGTAGTTTCTTCAGTTTATCAATGCTCTTGGCTGCCTTCTATTGGCAAATGCAGATCTCTGTGCAGTCTTGGCCTTTTATCTTCCCCACTTACCCATCTAGCTTATGCCAAAGCCTACCGGAGATGCCTCACCAGTTGAAGGAGTCCGGACGTCATTTCGTCAAAGTGAAGTGGTTTCCCATTATCTACCAGCCTGTCGTACATACGGCTTATTCAGACAGGGTTTATGTTTCAAGGAGAATCTGTCTCCATCTTCTACCATTTACATATAGGAAGAACTTCAAGGACAGACATGGAATACAAGCCTATATCAAATAGGGCTTTTAGGGGGCACCAACTAAAACTTGACCCTGGGGACTTTAAGCAAAGGTCCTATATCAGAAGGTGGTGGGTATTGGAGAGGGCATGGATTGCATAGAGCACCGGGTGTGGTACAAAAACAATGAATACTGTTATGCTGGAAAAAAAAAAAAAAGAAGGATGTCAAGAGGTCATGACAGTAGTGGGAGAGCTGAAGAAATAAGGATTGACAAAGGAAGGGCAAAGGGAAACTCCATAGGGTTGGCAAGCTGGAATCACAGAGCTGGGCTGATAATAGGGACTTGAACTTCCATTATTTTTGCCTTGTGTTACTGTCTATAGATTCAACATCACAAAAAGTGTTTACTGCATAACCATCCCAATATGAAGTGTTCAAGAGGAAGGATTCACCCAACCAATAGTGAGAGGTAAGGATCTGAACTTATTATGACATAGACTCATCACACAATGGGGAAGAAGGAATTTCTCAAAAAGAAATTAAGATGCTATTGGGAAGCAGGCATGGATATTGTGCTGATAAATTTTCACAAATATTTTATAAATATCCACAAATTCCATTCTCCAGTTTGTTCTGGTACCAATCCAGACCTCATGCATTTTAAGGCTTGAAAAGGCATTTTGCAGATTGGGTGACCTTCTCTCTAGAGGATTCAAATGACCAAACTCTTCCCAGACAGCTCTGGGAATGCCCCAGTGGGGTCTCATGTATGCTCTGAGAGCTGGTTTCCTGTCACAGGGACTTCTTTGGATTTGCAAAGAAAATTTGGGTTTCCTTCCCCATATTCCTTCCCCATATCCCAAATTCTTTGCTTATATCTTGAGATGATACTGGCCTCCAAAGTTGAAGTTCTTCTGTCAATGTGGCCTTAATTCTTAATCCATGACCTTAATCCCTGCTGCCTCCAAGGCCTCAGTGCTCTGACTATGACTGTCACCCCTATGGTCACCAATGGTGCCACTGATACCCAGTGATCCCTCAGACATGTGGAGAAAGTTCTTTTTGGCTTTTAACACTTTTCAATTGTTTCCATGCTTCATATATCTCAAACATGATTGCCTTGGTTGGTCAGCAGAAAATCTGAGTGGCTGTGTCCCTCTCAGAATCCCTCCTATCCCTCTGAAGATGTGCCAGTGTCCTATCTTTGGACCACATTTCTGGGCCTCATCAACTTTTCACTTATAGTGGGCTATTTACTCACAGGCTTTCAAAAATCTGCACCATCCTCCGTGGTTGACACCATCTCAGGTACAAGGTAAGACCTTGTTACCTATACTGGGTGCCATTAAACCAGTCATGCAATTCACAATTTCTTTCTTTTTATTATTATTATTTATTTATTTGAGAGAGAGACAGTGAGAGAGAGCATGAGAGGCGAGAAGGTCAGAGGGAGAAGCAGATTCCCCGTGGAGCTGGGAGCCCCATGCGGGACTTGATCCCAGGACTCCGGGGTCGTGACCTGAGCTGAAGGCAGTTGCTTAACCAACTGAGCTACCCAGGCGCCCCAATTCCCAATTTCGGTCCTTTGTCTTCCTCTCCTGTTTTCCTGGGATGTTATTCCCAAACCATATTCACCTGAAGAACTCTGACTAATTCTCTAATCTCACCTGACCCAGCTCTGCAATTAATTGCAACAGATCTACACTTTATCCCATAGCACTCAGGACATTTTATTGAAATTATCCACTGTTTCTGTCTCTGCAATGAAACTATGAGCTACATATGAGGGCAGGGCCTGTGTTTTTGTTGTGTTTTGTTTTCCCCATTTCTCTCTCTTTAGCACATAGCTTGCTTGTTGGCACAGAAGATTCTGGATACACTTATTCCATCATGCAGTAATGAAATTTTAGTTTTAAAAGATTTCCCATTTAAACTCTTAAACTATTCAGTTCAAGAGGAATATCTATAATAGGAAATGATAGATACCATATGCTTTCAACCAGATAGTTAAAAAGTCATTAATTTAGAATAGTCTCATAGAAAATAAAAAATTGAGGATACCTGGGTGGTTCAGTTGGTTAAGCGTCTGCCTTCAGCTCAGGTCATGATTCCAGGGTCCTGGGATTGAGCCCAGCATGGTGTTCTCTGCTCAGCAGGGAGTCTGCTTTTCCCTCTGCCTCTGTTGGTCCTCCTGCTTGTGCTCTCTCGCTCTGTTTGTCAAATAAATAAAAAAGTCTTTTAAAAAATAAAAAAAATTAGATATTAGTGTTTTAGTAGAGCTCATGTTACAGAATACCGTGTAAATAAATTCTATAGCCCATCTTTGTATATTTTTCCTCCTGGTTATTTTTAGCTAAAGAAGCATCGTTTTTAACTATTTTTTTCTGTATTACTCTTTGGTCTATTGGTATTTCATGAAAAATATCAACTTTTTTTTGTGTGTGTGTGTCTTTTTTCCCCTTCAACTGTAGCAAATAAAATAATGGGACTGATGTCAAAATGAGGTACGAATTATGATTTTCTTCCCTCCCTAAGATAGTTTTCAGGCATTATGTTTGGTGGGGAACAGAAGAAACTTAATTAAAGTTGAGTTTTGTGGCAAGTCTGAAGTAGAGAAAGAACAAATTGTGGATAAGTTAGTTCTAGAGAAACCAGGGAAAGGAAATTCACACCAAAAAATGCAACTTATGAATGTTAAGTGCTTTCTACATAATATGGGCTTAAAGTAGAGACAGTGACAGGAGAGGAGATGCCAGGTATCATTACCAGTTTTGGAGATTTTTTTTGTTATCAGAAAATACTCTCAAGTTACAACCTGGGCAGGTTTGTGTCATGTTCCTGCTTTTCTTCTTTTGCATGGATTAGGCACTCAGAATCTTCATCATGCATTATCTGATATCACAGATGCTTTATTCAGTGTGAAATTGGGGTGTAAGGTATTTCAACTCATGCTTTGCAATCTTTGGTTAGGAAACCCTGCATAGCAAGAATAATAGACTCTAGAGTTGGGAAAGCCTTGAAAAGTTGACCCCACAAATGATCTGTCCAATACATAAGTTCCTTCCATTATTTTCTCTTGAAGTGAACATGGAGACTCTTTCTCAACAGCTTCTGCTCAGGCAGGTCATTCCAGGCAGCCTTATTTACCTTGGGGTGGGAGCCAGTGAGCTCTCAAGGGTTTCAGAGATCTTCCTAATGTGGAATTAAAACGTTCCTCCATTTATTCTCCACTTGTTATTTCCAGTGAGGCCTTCTGGGGTCATCCTGAGGGGATATAGGCCCTTTTGAAGATGACAGCTCTGTAAGTATTTAAAGACTACTATTGGGCTTCACACAATGTCCTTATGTTTAGTATAAAATTCTTGAGTTTTCTTAACAGACCTTCATCTGCACAGAGGAACCAGACCTGTGAAGTTAACAGCCCCCACCCCCCTTATTTGTCAGTTGTCTGAAAGTGGACCTGTCTCCTTACTTTGAGAACCCATTTATCATAAGATTTAAAAAAATGTCAATTCCATGGGGATAGTTTCAGAATTAATTTACTCAATAGATATTTGTTGAGTATCCACTAGGCAGGAAATACAACCATGAACAAGACAGATTAAACCCCTGTACCCTCTTGAAGCTTAGGTTCTACGAGGATGAGGAAGGGGAAATATGTAAACTATAAGGAATATTGGTTGGTGACAATACTATGAACAAAGCAAAGCAGAGAAGTGCAGACGGGGAATACCAAACTGGGGGTTTGCAATTCTGGAAAGATTAGATGACATAGTGTGGATGATTACACTTGGCAAACCCTAGGAAGCTATACAGATGGAATTTGTATTTCTACGGCATAGTGTTCTAACTCCTTGGCACTGGTCAGTTCTCTGGCCATACTAATTTTTCCTATTTCTCCCATGATGTCTGGTCCAGAACTGAGCCTAACATTGCATGAGGGATTTGGTCAGCTTAATGTATTACATTGATTTTGCCTTATCTTCTTCTAAAAGGAATTTACGTGACTTACAATCAACTATGACTAATTTCATACACGAGCACAGCACTCTCGCTAGCTGCTTACCAATTACTGGACTGTAGAGCTACCTTTAGGAACAGGATGGACAGCTTCCCACACGGTCTGATTTCAGTGGCACAAGGTGTCTCTACCCTGACTGCTATCCATTTAACCCAAACTTGAAATGTTTGAAAGAGAGGAGCAGAAGTTTTCATTCCTCAAGAAATTGGGATGCTTACGAGCAAATAGACAAATCTCTCACACAGAATAACTCCAAATAATTTATATTTCTATAATTACTTTCTCCTCAAGGAGTTGGAACATAACTACCCACTCCTTAGGTGTGGGTTTCACATAGTGACTGTCTTCCAAAGAGTTCAGAATGGAAAAGGGAAAACAAATCATAATTTTACAGTAGAGAGAAGAAACCTGACAACCACCACTTCAATCAAGTGATGAAGGTCCACGTGAACAGCCATAAATCATGTTCATATCATGCACCCTTATTGTTGTGTCTCTGCCTTGATTAGCTCTGTGACCTGGCAACTCATTCCTTCTATCTTAGCTTCTGACATTCCTTCATTTGTACGAGGCTGGTTTGGAGGGAAGGAAGCATTTCATCACAGAAGACTATTCAGTAACGTTGAATAAAAAAACCTGAAGAAGGAATAGCCATTTCTCATTCATGATTTTTTTTTTTACAGAATCTTTCCAACTGGAGCTTTTCCAAGTGGAATGCACTCATAAGAGATTAATTTTATTCTAAAAAGGAGGCTAGAAATGAAACAAAAAGTTATAGGAGTGCTTTAAATTCTGTCTCCATTGAGATCTTTAGCTCATACTAGAAAAAACTGGAGAAGGAACATGGAATGTGTGAAAAATAAAAGGCTGAAGAAAATAAAAATTTACGAGCTTGGTTTCTAGGGCTCTCTCTCTCTCACACAGACACACGACACACACACACACACACACACACACGTTCAAAAAATAAATACTGATAGGTGTTAGTGTCACCTAATGGACACATAGGACTGAAAGAAATGTTTATAATCCTGACCTCAGTGACTCCATAAGATCAGTTCTTTAGTGTTTAATATTGTTTCAGAGTTTGTGCTGTTAAATCAAAAGGTTATCTATAATACATCTGGTGATATTAATGCAAAAGATCAGGGGTATTCAAAAGACATTTATTCATTATTAATATAGATAATAAAGGATCATTTATGAGGCTTCAGATGAGATTTTTATCATCAAAAGCTTAAAAAGGGAAATTTATTTTTGCTTCAGGACAGCCATGAGAGGTGTCTGTAATGGGAAATGTGAGCCAACACAAAACTGTCAGATTCACTCTGTTTCTGAAGATGGCTGACACTTTATAGCAACAGATTAAAAAGGAAATAAAATTTTGTGCTTTAAATTTCTATTGACAGGGACTTCTTAATTTATTCTTGGTTTGTCCTTTATCAAGATGTGCTGCTGGTGTTCTTTGCTTTTCTCTCTTACATTTGTGATCTTTGTTGGCTTATGTAAATTAATGGGGGTGGTGAGGAATTCATCAAACTATGAAATATTTGGGACTGTTGGCAAAAAAATGGAGGACTAGTTAATGCCTGGTAATAAGAGTCACAAGGCCAGTTTCTACTGAATATGAGAAACAATGAGAGAGAGTGGTTGGAAGTTTGCTATTTTGGAGGAAGACAATGGACTCTTGGGGGACTTGAAAGCGCTTTTAGATCTGGAGCATAGTATTATCGGAATTACCATGAACTTGTTCTGTTGGAGCTGATCAAAGTGGAACTTAAATGGGTTTTTAAGGGAGTAAAGAGGATTTTCAGAATTTTTCTGACTTCCACTCTTCAAATAAGTACCAATCAACACATCTCCAATCAAAGTTATAGTTGGAGACTTATCGGATTTTGAGTTTGGAATCCACACAAATGAGAAATAGAAAACTAAGGATGGTCAACACAATATCCGCTGCAGAATAGGTGCAGGAAATGTTTGCTGAATGAATGAAAATGCCCTGTTAGATCCAGTATGACAGCTGAAGTTACCATAGTATGGTGGGCATGTTGCAAATACATTTACTCATTACTAATATACATAATTTTAAAAAAATGTACATGAGATTTCAGTTGAATTATCCGAATTAACAAATGTAAAGGGATCATTTGTGGACCAAATGGCTAAAGATTACCATAATATTATTTATAATAATATTATTACGTATATTATTTATAATATAATCATTATAATTAATCATATTATTTAATTAATAATTAATTATTAAGCAATTAATTATATGAAATATAATTATATTATTTATAATAATATTATTATTATATTACCATAATATTATTTCAATATTAGGTCATAGTTTCAGGACTGAAAATTAAGTTAAACTGAATAAAATCACACACTGCTCCAAACTTACTTCATTATTGTGTTGGATACATGATTTGCTCCTAACATACATTCCACTCTTTTGTTAATGATCCCATGTATACTGAAGGGGCTGAAAAATAAAAATAAGTATACTTCTTAAATGCCTTTGCAGTCACATTCCAAAGAAGAGTTAGGTTTTGACGATCAGGTGCACTTACCCAAAACATAGAAGACGCCAAGCTGCTTGTCTTGTGGTTTTTTCCTTGCAGACACCATCCTGTGACTGTTTTCTCTGCAGTCCTGGAGGACACAGTCTGCAGTCACCAGCTCTGTGGGTTTTGAGAGCTAGAGAACCAACATTTGTATTATTGTAGCAGGTGAGGTGAGGTTCTGGAACCCTTAGCAGTTCCATCTTCCTCCTTATGTTGGTGCTGTAGTCTGGGAACTGGCTACCTAATCATAGAAAGGGCAGCAGCTCTCTTGCTGGACACAAGTTGTTCCTGAAAGTCCAACCTCTTTAATGTTCTTGTCAACTCTCCCCATAACTCTGTAGGCTGCTTAATAGGCTGTAACGAACCTGCTCTTCTTCAAATTGACTAAAGCATCCTTTTTCAAGCTTTATCCTTAAAATTCCTTAAAACAATTTCCAGATCTCAGGGAACCCCTGTATTTAAAGATGATTATATCTACAAACACACCAAGATAACTAACCCTTACCATTCAATACTTTTTTTTATTCTATTTTTATTTTTTATTATTATATTCCATTAGCCAACATATAGTACACCATTAGTTTTTGATGTAGTGTTCAACAACACATTAGTTGCATATAAAACCCAGTGTTCATCACAACATGTGCCCTCTGTTAATCAGAGTTTAAGGATATAAGTGTTGGCAAGACATAGGTCATTTTCTACATGGTACACTTATCTTTCTTACATTATACTTACATTCTTCTTAGCCTGTGACTTAGGGTTTCCAAGACTTCTTGCTTCAAGAATTAAAAAAACAACAAACAAAAAGATTTATTTCCAATTCTTGGAATTGTTACTGTGGTTTGTGTGTTGTGATGTAATTATTGAGTCACAATTGTTCATCTCTTCTATCAATCATCTTTTTATGTGGATCTGTTAATTTTGGGTAACTTAGTAGTCTTCTCTTTTGTGTGGTTCCCCTTTCCACAAAGAATATCAACTCTGATACCAGTAAGTAATACAGGGAGAGGAGACTTCGGACTTGCCTTAAAAATAAATTATTTTGACATTTTTGCCATATCCAAGTAGATTCAAGAGTCTTGTCAAAAATTTCTACTCTGTAGATGATAGTGAGGTATGGTTATGGTATATACTCTGGGCAAGAGTAGCCTTCCATCTACTTAAAAGTAAAAAATGTCATTTTTGCTAATCTTTCTTAGATAAAAAGGTAATCATTCCTTTTTATAAAGGCAAAAGAATAAATTTCTACTAAATAACCATGTTCAACCAAAATGGAAATTATTTTTTTCAGTGGTAGTCTTGGTAGACTTAATTTAGGTTGTAATTTAGACTGTAAGTTGATTTTAAATAGTGTTATTTCCAATGTGAAAATTTATTGATTATGTTGAAATGTGAGGTCTCTAAAACCATAAGCCAAAGCAGTATTATGAATTTTAAAAATGGTCTAAGATGCATATATCACTTAGAAAACATTTTTTTTTTAATTTCTAAAGTGCATGAAGCCCAGTGCAGGGTTTGAACTCACGACCCTAAGATTCAGACTTGAACTGAGATCAAGAGTCAGATGCTTAACTGACTGAGCCACCCAGGTGCCCTGGAGAAACATTTTTTTTTTAAACTAATAACCTTATTAGACTCAAACACAGGTCTAGAGATCACAAAATTATTATTTGCCTGTGTTGATTACTTTTAGTTTATAAATGCATAAAGTTTTAGTTTTGAAACTAGAAATATAGAATAAAGTTTAACTCTTTAATGTGAATCTTTTTTTCTCTCTCTCTTCCTTCTTTTTGCTTTCTTTTTCTCTTTGCTGTGCAAATACTCAATTCTGGGTTGTACTTGAGATAAACACACATGGATTTCATTTTCAGTTGAAATGAGAAGGTTTCTGTCCCTGCTTTTGATATTTATGAAGATAAAAGTCTTGCTCACACATGTAAGAAATTGAAAAAGACCCAAAATGTTTCTTTTGAATGACAGCATCTTCTTTTATAGAAATAGAGAAATGATCTAGGGAGATATTGGCAAATCTTATCTTGAATACACTCTTGCAGTTTATAAATTCTTCCTCTTTTCTCAAAGTCAAGGAAGGTCTCAGCTGAGTGATGGATCCCTCACCCTGTTGTACACTTGTACTGAAAGGGAAGGAGAATGTTCTGTTTTGCTCTGTGGTTCTTTGATGTGGATTACAGTAAGATTTGCGACCTACCAGTTTCCTTCATTATCAAACCACAGTAGCAATAGAAACAGTCCAAAACTTCCCTTTGTCACAGGATTTTTCTAACAGTTCAGTTTCCTTTAAAATCCAGGAATCTGATCACTTGAAGTAAAAACATTTTTCCCAGGGCTTTGCAGAAATTTGCTGAACAAATTCGTGTGATTAAAAAAAAGAGGTGTGCCTTGTAGGCTGACTTCTATAGTTAGTCTTCATCTTCAAAACCTTCTGCAAATCTGGCCTGATGTTTCCTTGAAGAGCTCCTGATGTTCAAACACCTTGTTGGGAATTCTTGCTCTTTAATCCACATCTCAGTATGGCATGGAAACTCATGTGCTCTTTGTCCAGGTTCTCAATTTTTAAAACATTGTTGAATGATCTAACATATTTTGTATTGTCCAGAACTTTCTTCATCTCCCGTACTTTTTAGCAATGCGTCCATCTGTGAAGTAAATAGTGTGTCATCCTGCCCCCCAATGTTCATAGCAGCAGTGTCCAGGATAGCCAAACTGTGGAAGGAGCTGAGATTTCCTTCAACAGATGAATGGATAAAGAAGATGTGGTCCATATATACAATGGAATATTACTCAGCTCTCAGAAAGGATGAGTACCTACCATTTACATCCACATGGTTGGCACTGGAGGGGATTATGCTGAGGAAATAAGTCAAGCAGAGAAAGACAATTATCATGTGGTTTCACTCATATGTGGAACACAAGGAATAGTGCAAAGAACCATAGAGGAAGGGAGGGAAAACTGAATGGGAAGAAATCAGAGAGGGAGAAAAACCATGAGAGAATTTGGACTCTGGGAAACAAACTGAGGGTTACTGAAGGGAGGCGGGTAGGGGGGTTGAGGTAACCGGGTGATGGGTATTAAGGAGGGCCCATGTCGTGATGAGCACTCATTGTTATATGCAGCTAATGAATCATTAAATACTACATAAAAACTAATGATGTACTATATGTTGGCTAATTGAACATAATAAAAATAAATAAACAAATAAAAAGAAAATATTGCATAGTGAAAACGTTAGGACTTTCTTTTCATACAAGAGAGGCAAAAACCTCTCTTGGGCCCAACCATTGACGAACATCACTAGTATTACACCAACATTTCTCTCCCAAGACAGACCTTTTATTTCCAGGTAGGAAAATCAAATATTAAATATATCTGGGTCATTGTTTCTTTGGGATAGCTCTTTGCAGCAAAATACTTTTCTCGAATTTTACTATCATCTAAAAATCTTACAGATAGTACAGAATGGCATTTATTAAAGAAATAGGTTGACTCATCGACCTGGTTGGAGAAACTGTTGTTTTTCAGTTACAGTACAGAACCTCTTCAGCTTCATGTGACCTGTCATTAATAAATTAACTTATTATACTATTAAAGAATAGAATCCAACTTTTCTTTCTTCTTTAAATTAAAATTTTTAAAGAGGGAGTGTATGCACACATGTATATGAGTGGAGGGGTGTTGGAGGGGCAGAGGGAGAGAGAAAATCTTAAGTCGACTCCATGCCCAGCACAGAGCCCAATAATGCAGGACTCGCAACCTGAGGGTTATGACCTGAGCTGAAATCAAGAGTCTGATGCTTCACTGACTGAGACACCCAGGTGCCCTTTTTGTTTGTTTTTTAAGATTTTATTTTTAACTAATCTCTGCACCCAGCATGGGGCTCAAACTCACAACCCCAAGATCAGGAGTCACATGCTCCCCTGACTGAGACAGTCAGGTGCCCCCCAAATTTTCTCTTTTTAACAGTAAATTTTGTTACTAAATAATTGATTTCTTGAGACTTTTTATTAAATGTAACTTCAATTCTTAAACAAGAGTTTTATTCCATTTTGAGATTCCTATAGCCATTAAAAATAACTGGCACACTTAGTTATAAAATCACCAAGTGTGAATAAGTGTTTCCAACTGCGCTAGAGTAAGTGCTGCATTTGAACTTATTGCCATCAACAATGCACAATGGAATAGAACACAATGGATTACCAATTTCAAACATGAAAGATACCTAAGGAACTGGCTAACATCCCATGGTATCATCACATGCCAAGTTCAAATATGATGTTTCTTTTGTTTAGCAGTCAATGTAACAAAAGCACAACACTATTAGAAACACTTTGCAGAAGACTTGGGTTCTATAGAAATGGAGGTGAGAAACAGGGGATTAGAGTGGATTCTATTTTCTGCACATGAACTCTGATCAATATAGCACATACCAGGTATCTAATTGATATTGATAGATTTATGTTTATATGCAAATTGATATATTTATATCCAATGACAGAGCACACTTTTTTTTGAGTCACCATTGGTTCAAACCGTCAGAAAATATTATGGACTACAAGACAAACTTTAAAAAGTTTAAAAGAATTTAAATCATACAGAGTATGTTCTCTGATCACAGTGAAATCAAACTATAAATCAATAGCTGAAAGATAACAGGAAAATCTCTGAACAATCAGAAAGTAAAGAAGACTCTCTTGAATAGTCCATGTGTCAATGAGACATTAAAGAGAAATTTAAAAATACAATGAACTGAATAAAAATGAGAATTCAACATATTAAAACTTGTGAGATGAAACTAAAGCAGTACTGAGAGGAAATGTTATAAGACCAATGTTCACATAAAAAAAGTGGAAAGCTCTCACATGAACATTCTAAGCTCGCATCTCAAGAATCAAGAAGAAGAGTAAAGCCCAAAGCAAACAGAAGAAAGGAATTAATAAAAAAGGGAATATTATGAAAAACTCTATACCCATACATTTGAGAATTTATTTTTTTTAAAGATTTTATTTATTTATTGAACAGGGAGGGGAAGAAGGAGAGGGAGAGGATCTCAAGCAGACTCCCTGCTGAGCACAGAACCCAACCCAGGGCTCAATCTCAAGACCCTGAGATCCTTACTTGAGCCAAAATCAAGAGTCAGATGCTTAACTGACTGAGCTACCCAGGTGCTCCCACACATTTGAGAATTTAGATAAATTAGACCAATTCCTTAAAAAACAAAACTACTATAATTCACCCAAAATGAAATAGATAACTTAAATATCACTGCAACTCTTAAGGAAACTGAATTAGTAACTAAAAACCTCCTTGGAGCCAGATAGTTTTGTTGGAGAATTCTAAGAAATGTTTAGAAAAGAATTAATACCAACCCCATACAACATTTTCAAGAAAATAGAAGAGAAGGGAACACATCCCAATTCATTTTGTGAAGCTAATGTTACCTTGATACCAGAACCAGACACAGACAGGGCAGGAAGACTACAGACCATAAATATGGAGGGAAGTACCCTTAACAACATATTAGTATATAAAATTATATACCATGACCAAGTGAGGTTTACTCCAGAGAAGTCTTCTCAGTTTAGGATCTGAAAATCAATCAATGGGATTGATTATATTAATAGGCTAAAGAAGAAAAATCCAATGATCATATGAGCTGATACAGAAAAATCATCTGACAGAATTTAACAGTTATTCATGATAAAAATCTCAGAATACTATGAATAGTGGGAAACCTCTTCAACTTGATAAGGTGCTCTAGCACTTTGCAAGAATCCTACAGATAACATTATATTCTATATATCAAAATAAGGCAAGGAGGATTGAGCTCATCACTCTTATTCAAATGGAGTAGTGAAAGTTCTAGTCAATGAATTAAGGCAAGAAAAGGAAATAAAGGGTATAAGAATTATTAAGGAAGAAAAAAACTATCTTTATTTGCAAATGATAGGATTCCGTATGTAAAAATCCCAAGAAATATTTGTATATTCACAGAGACTCCTAGAACTAAAGTAAGATTTAATAAAGTAAGATTTAATAAAGTAAGATTAATAAATTTAATAAAGTAAGATTACAGGATTTAATAAAGTTTAATAAATTTAATAAAGTAAGATTATAGGATATAAGGTAAGCATAGAAAAATCAGTTGAATTTCTATATTAGCAATGAACATGTGGACCCCAAATTAAAAATACAGCATCACTTATAATCACTCACAACAACAACAATAAGAAATTCTTAGATATAAATTTTCATGTACAATATGTATATCATGAAAACTATAAAATGATGAGAGAAATCAAAGATCTAAATAAATGGAGAGAAATGACATGTTTGTGATATGAATACTCAGTGTAATAAAGACCTCAATTCTCCACAACTTGATATATGGGCTTACCATTAATTCTTATCAAAATCACAGTAGGATCTTTTTTATAGATACAGAGAAGGTTATTCTAAAATTTATGTGAAAAGGCAAAGGAACTAGAATATCTGCAATAACTTTTTTTTTTTTTTTAAAGAGTTATGTAGGAGAAATCGGACTACCTGATTTTAAGACAAATATTAGGTATATTTGTCAGGACTCTGTGTCGTCGGCAGAATAGACAGGAGATCAATGGAACAGAATAAAAACCCAGAAATAGATCCCCCTGAATATGTCCAGCTGATTTTTGACAAAGGCACAAAGGCAATTTACAGGCATGCCCCACTTTGCACTTTGCTTTATTGCATTTCACAGATACTGTGTTTTTTAGAAATTGAAGGTTTGTGGCCACCCTGTGTTGAGTAAGTCTATTGGCACCATATTTCCAACAGCATTTGCTCACTTAGAGTGTCAGTGACTCATTTTGGTAATTCTCACAAAACTTGAAACATTTTCACCATTATTTTATTGGTTATGGCGATCTGTGGTCAGTGATGACAGACTCACCGAGGCTTGCAAACTCCATATTCAACAAAGACAGAGTATCCAGGATAGATGAGGAAATTCTTGAAACTCAACAGTAAAAACCAAAATCCAATTAGAAAATAGGCAAAAGACATGAAGAGATATTTCACCAAAGAAAATGTATGGATGCAAATAGTATGTGAGACAATATTTGACATCTTTAGCCATTACGGAAATGAAATTAAAATCACAATGAGGGGATGCCTGGGTAGCTTAGTGGGTTAAAGCCTCTGCCTTCAGCTCAGGTCATGATTTCACGGTCCTGGGATAGAGCCCCTCATTGGGCTCTCTGCTCGGCGGGGAGCCTGCTTCCTCCTCTCTCTCTGCCTGCCTCTCTGTCTACTTGTGATCTCTGTCTGTCAAATAAATAAATAAAATCTTTAAAAAATCACAATGAGGTATCAGTGACACCTGTCAGAATGGCTAAAATAAAAAATAATGATAATGCCAAATGCTGGTGAGGGTGTGGAGAAAGTGGGTCCCATACAGTTCAGTGTGTGAAATAATAAATCTAACTTTTAGATTAAAAATCTAAAGATATGTGACTGAAAGAATGCTGTTCTTGGCAATTTCCTCAGAGAAATGAAAATTTACCTTCACACAAAAACCTGAACATAGTTGTTTACAGCAGCTTTGTTTATAATACCCCCAAACTAAAAGTACCCCCATGTCTTTCAATGACTGAATGGGTAAGAAAACCTCAGTATATCCATGCCAAGGAATACTACTCAGCTATGAAAAAAATGTATAAGCTATTGATAACACAATTTTTAAAAGAATTTCCAGAGAATTAGGCTGAGTGAAAAAAGTCAGTCCCCAAAGGCTATATCCTGTCTGGTTCCATCTATAAAACATTCCTAAAATGACAAAATTATAAAAATGGAGAACCAACTGGTGATTGTATGAGTTAAGGAGTTAAGAGGGGTTAAGGAATTAAGGATAGGGTCAAGGGAATGGAGGGACATTGGTGTGGCTATAGAAGGGATCCTTGTGGTGACCGAAGTAGTCTATATTTCACCAGTATATCTGTAAATATCCTAATTGTATGTCAGGCCATGATTTTGCAAGATGTTGCTATTGAGGGGAACTGGATAAAAGATACATAAGATCTAGGTTATTTCTTACAAATCCATGGAAATATACAATGATTTCAAAATAAGCGGTATAATTTAAAACATCAGATATATCATAAATATATTACATATATTTGCAAATTGACTCTCATAGAGATTATATTCCAATTTATATGTCTGCCAGAATGGTGATGGATGTGCCAGATATCCCTGCATCTTAAGCCCATACAATTTATCACATTTTTTAGACTTTTGCCAATCAGGTAGTTGACAGTGGTATGGTTTTTGTACACATTTTAAGTTATGAGTGAAGTTAAGGATTTTTATCTCATGTTTCAACGTCATTTGTGTGTGTGTGTGTGTTTCTCTGAACTGCCTACAGATCTTCACAACCAGAAGCTCCCTGACAAAATACCAGCTTCTTTGAATGGTCTCCCTGCCTCCTACCCCCATAGCTTACCACACATATGCTTTCTCTTCTTCATTAGGGTCGTTCTTGCTTCTATAAGTAAATTTTAGCTTTTGGCATCTCTTGTGCCTCTTGGAATAGCCAAGCATGTGGTGTGTTCTCTCACCAAAGGGTGGGCTCTTAATGAAGGGGTCAGCCAGGCTCATTTTTCTGTGTCATTCCTATTGAATTCTGTAGTATCAACTCCCACAAGCCATTGTTAGAAGATACTTCTTTTACATTCTCTCTCTGTGTATATTTTCAAGCCAATGTATTTACTGTTCTTTCTTAGTGGATGTTAAACCATTTGGGTTCAGAGAGCTTTTTTTTTTCCTCTTTTTTAAGGTTCTTTCTTCCTTCCTTCCTTCCTTCCTTCCTTCCTTCCTTCCTTCCTTCCTTCCTTTCTTTCTTTCTTTCTTTCTTTCTTTCTTTCTTTCTTTCTTTCTTTCTT